>NW_021146586.1:20365-25000 GCF_002837175.3 Physeter macrocephalus
GTGGGATCTTCCCGGACCGGGGCACGAACCCGCGTCCCCTGCATCGGCAGGCGGACCCTCAACTACTGCGCCACCACGGAAGCCCTGGGACTCCTCTAGTTTTGCCTAGAGTTGGGTATACCAATCTTCCACGAACCCCTGCTGTTCCAGGAACCGAGTGTCTGTGGTTTGGGTTAGCCCTGGTCCTCAGAGAGCTGCCTGGGAGATGCAAAGCTGATGACCCAGCTCCATCACACCTAATGCTTCTGCTCAGATTCTCCAGGGAGCCCTCCAGAGGCAGCATGATGGAAGCCACCAGGTTCTGCAGTGAACTAGACTGGTTTTTGGCCTGGCCCCAGGAAGATCAGCCCTCACTCTGCAAAAGACCAATGGTGGGGGTGAGTTGGGACAATTGTAGGAAAAACAAGGGCAAGAAGGAAAGCTTGCTTTTCTAGGACTGTCCTTGCTCACTGTTTGGAAGAGTCTGAAATCCACAAAAAGCAGTAAGGCTCAGAACATTCCTGACTGTGGTTGGTTGAGGGTCAGAGCAGTTGTTTTAAATTCATTGCTGCCTCTTTTTCTCTCCTGGGTCTCTATTTTTTATTTTTTTCTGGTGTTGTTTGCTTTCACGTTCTTTTTTTTCAGAGTATTCATATCTTCCCCCCTCTTCTTTTTCATTCTCAATTCTCCTTCCCACCCCACTCTGCCTTCTTAGCATAATTTTTCTTTTCTTTTGGCTTTCCTTGTTCTACATCTGGATTCCCGGATGGTTTATTTTGTCTGTTTCCTGAATTTCCCTCCTCTCCCATTTCTTATAGTTTTTTTTTGTTGTTGTTCTTGTTCCTTTTCCTTCGGCTTCAGTTCTGTCCCCTAAAGCTTTCCTTGGGCCACACAGGCTTTTAATTCTTGTTCATCTGTTTAAGCAGTGCTGGCAAGAAGCAGGCCACAGCCGGCAGGCAGAGCCACGGTGGCAGAAGAGGACCTCGGCGTCTGAAGATTCTCCCCCAGCCCCGGGGTCCTTGGAAGAGGGGCTTCCTTCTGGAGAGTGGGCTGGGACAGTGCTGCTCTCCCTCTGTGCGGCTTGACGTCGTCTGCCAGGCCTGGGCTGAAGGTTGGGGGCAGATGGTGTTTCCTCCACGGTGTGTGGGCCTGGGCCCCATTGCTCAGGGAGGCGATGGAATCAGCCCTTCTCTGTGGACAGGTGGAGGACTCATCAGGTTCCACCCAGAAAGGCTGAGGCTCAGGGGAGGTGCCCCATGGGGAATGTATCACTTGCCAAGCTCTGTGCTGTGGGTGGGAGGCCTTGCAGCATGGGGGCTGCCTCTGGGGGATGTCTGGGGATCCTTTGATCCTCGGTCTCTGGCCGAAGCCAGCCTGGGCATCTGGAGCTGTCTGCTGGGGAGACTGAGGCAGTTTTCCAGTGGAAGGTCCTTCCTTCCCAACAGCCCCCACCCCTGGCCAGCGGGCGTTTTGAGGGCCCAGGAAGAATGCAAGAAGAGGCTGATAGCTGCGAGGTGTCTTAAAGGCTCTTGGCCACTGGGAGCAACACAGACCCCATCTGTGGGAGGCCCTGAGGGTCAGGTCTGGTACCGATAGAAGCAGGTGGCACTTCTTGATGGGTGCGGTGGCAGAGAAATCCTAGAAGTTGCAGCCGCACCCCTCCTTGTCTGGCGTGGCGTGGGAGGCGGTGGGAGTGGCCTGGCCCTGCTGCCCAGCTGTCTGAGGCAAATCAACTGGAGTCCATCTGGCTGTCTTCCCCGGCCCAGGCTGGCTTCCCACCCTGGGCCGTCCATGCCATTGGGTGCTGGCTGAGTCCTTAGCGGCCCCAGCTGAGGGGTGGATGTGTCACTGCTCCGCCAGGGGCACACCTGCAGCTGAGTTGCACCCTGGGGTGGAGGGGCCCAAGAGCGCCAGGTGGACGCCCATCGGGCTGCGCTGCCTTCGCCCAGGCCCTGTGGTGATGGTGGCCACGTGCTTCTCTGGAAGTGCCACCAAGTGCCCCCTCACCTTCTCCACACCTTGCTCCCTTGCCGGGTCCCATCCATTTCTCCTCCTTCATCAATGCACAATCTTCGGGGCCACTTTAGAAAAGACTGTTGATTATATCAAAGCTTGAGAGAAATCTTTGCTTATTTTTATATTTTGCTTATCATTTCCTTAGGTTTTCTAAGCCTCTAGTCCTAGAGTCCAACTCTTGGGTCTAGCATCCCTCAAGACCCTAGAACCATAGCCCCAGGAGCCCCCAGACCCTGATTCCTGGGCCCCGTAGAATTGGTTTATCTCTGGTTCAAGGCAGGGCCTCCCTCCTTCCCTACATAGAGGGCCAACCTATACAGGAGGGATGATTAGGGGATAGATGATGAATTTTCTTCTAAGCTCTCCCTTCAATTCTAGAGGAGAGCTGGGGGCGAGGACCCGGCCTCTTTGATGTAGGAATTTAGGTGGGGATTAGGATCCGGCAGCCTCTTGCCCTTCCCACCTGAGCCCAAAGCACACGCTCCTTCAATCTGCGGTCTCAGTGCCGCTTCGTTCCTGCCACCTCTCTCTGCCTTCCCCCTTCCCACGCACCACGTTGTATAAATATTTACACCCCCGGGCTGGCAGGAATCTTTCCCCAGCTGCTTCCCTGGTCTCTGGGAGAGCTTGTTCTCTTATTGAACAGCTGCAGCAGATCTGGTTGCCTTTGGTCAGACAAGGGCAGGCCCCGGTTTGGGGGCCCGCGGTCCCCCTCTGGGGTGGAGGGTGCAGTTGGCGGGAGAAACTCAACTCTAAAGAGGTCACAGGGTTGTGGCAAAGACCCACGCTCTCCTCTGCTGACTGCCTGTGTGGCGACCCTCCGAGAGTTGTCTGATCCCTGCTCCGGCTGGGAGGGAGGGTCCTGCTTCTCAAAGGGACAGCTCCTCAGGGTGGGGTCTGTGCCTCTCTGGGCTGGGTTTTGCTGGATAGGGCTGGAGGATAATTTCAAAGCAAGCTGGCTGGTGCTAGGACAAAATAGGAACTTAGTGTACCTTTACAGTTTACAAGTAGGTGCTATATCCTGGGTCCTCCCTGAAGCAGATCCCCCGGTTTAGAGCTGGAGAATCTTCATATTGGGCTTCTCTCCCCAACTCCTGCCCCAGGCCATCCTACCTCCCACCAACCTACTCGGGGGCTGGGCAGTGGAGAGGACAGATGCCTCTTTCCTCATCTTCCTTGGTGACCCAGCAAGTGGGAGTTTGCCAAAGAAGCAAGCTGCCATTTGTTGGGTTCCCACCGGCCTGGCACTGTGTGAGGTGCTTCCCCATATTCTCATGTAATTATTCAAGTCTTAAGCCCAGCAGATTTTTTAGCTTCCTTGTGTGTGTTTCCTCTTCCTGCCCTCAAGACAGCTGTGGCTGCGTAGCAGTGAGCTCCCAGACACAGGGCCCTGCCTTCCTCTGGTGCTTTCGGGTTCCGTGAAACCTTCAGGGGCCAGCTGGTAGACACTAGTCTCACCTAACCTGCAGTGGGTGCAGGTCACCTGCTGCCGCCTCCTCTCCCGTGCCTCAGTTTCTCCCATGTCTGTGGGAGGTAATTAACCTGTGCTCCATAGATAATTCTAAATGCAGTGCAGGGACAGGTTTTAAAAAGCGACAGGGTGGTGTCATTTAACTCCTTTTTCTGTGCTGGGGGGTTGTGACAGAAGAGAGTGTTCAGTTATCAGGTACTATGAGGCATGTGTATTTGGTGCTTGGGAAGCCTGAGGGAAAGGAAGACAGGGATTAAAAGGCCTGGATTTCACCAGGTAGTGGAGCCACTGGGGGTGCAAATGGGTGGGGGGTGGGTCCTGATGGGGGCCCGGGACAGAGGCCCTAGTCTCTTCCTACACTCATACTTGTGCGAGAAAGTAGACACGTAGATTCAATCTGTCTCTCTCTGAGCTCAGACTCTTTCTGGGCCTGGGAGGAAAGCTGCTGTCAAAAAGTAAAAGGCCTGGCCCAGTGCTTGGTACTCAGTGGGTAGAGGGCCATCCCCAGGTGAGGCAGGGGAGGGGTGGGCTGGGTCTGGCCTGCCAGGGAATGTACAGAGAGGAAGGTAGGAAACCACAGCTCAGAGACGTGCTGCTGGGAGATATTCCTGTTACTGCCTGCCTCCCCACCCCCAAAAGGTAAAAGAAAACCCAAATAAAAGTCTGACCCGGCAGATATTAATACTCCAGAGCCAGGGCTGGTGTGCAAGCAGCCACCCCCCGCTTCCCCCTTCTGTTTCTATAAGCGGCTGAAATAAATTTAGCGAAACAACCCCACCCGTCTGAGGGCCTAAGATTTCAGAACAGTGGGACTCTTTACCCTGAAAGCCCCGGTTTTTCAGAGCTGAGAGCTTTTTGTTTAAATTCCCTTTGAGAATGGAATGCTCTTGATCTAAAATAATTATTTTACAGCAGTCATCTATTCCTCATAGATAAATGCTTTGACACAGTATGGCTTGCTAGAAAGCCGATCTACAGATGCTGTACAGCTTAAAATAGTCAACTCTATGGGGCCACTGCCTAGTTGGACCCGTTGGGATATTTATTGTAACATTATTCTTTGTGATGTCTGTGCGTGTTCAGCTAGTCCCCTCTGTTGTCTGTCACAGGACAGTGGCTAAGTTGCCAAAGTAGAGAATTACTTATCTAGGGCCTACTGTGTGCTAGGC
>NW_021146587.1:0-25000 GCF_002837175.3 Physeter macrocephalus
TTGCTCCCAACAGATGCGGGATGGGAGTGTAACCTGATAAAACCACTGCAGATAGCAATTTGGCATCATGGAAAAGAGTTGAAGATATGCACAAGTCTGCCCTAGCAATTCTGCTTTGGGGTAGATACCCTGAGGTATCTTGCAATTGCTCCAAGAAACCTGTACAGAGTTGGCCACATCAACACAATTTTTAAGAGCAAAAACCGGAAGTAACAGAGATGCCCATCACCAGCAGTAATGGATTTTTTAAAAAGTGTGCTGTATTCAGCTAAAGGAAAAGTCTATAGCAGCGAACATGAACAGATTACAGAAAAGGACAAAAGAATAGATCAATCTCTCAAATGTCATTTTGCAGGGAAAAAGCAACTCACAGAGAATATGCAGTATGATTCTGTCTATATAAAGTTCAAAATCCGGTACAACTAGATAATACATTATTCAGGGAAACAGATGAGCATGATAAAGTTATGAAGAAAATAAACAGAAAGACAAATACAAAATTCCCAGGTGGAGTCCAGTCTGAAAGGGGAGTGAGGGAAGAAATCTAGGGAGGGACATACAGAAGATTGCAGAGGTGATGGCATTGCCTATGAGTGGTGGACACACGGCTGTTTATTTTACTGTGGTTCCTTCTATCTGACATGCAGCTTATGACTAGTCTGTTTTTTCCCTCTCATCTAGTACTTGATATTATCATTAAACAATGAATCATTAAGTTCTACCTGTGTGAAAGAAGTAAACATTATCATTAAACAATGAATCATTTAGCTCTACCTGGGTGAAAGAAGTAAAGTCAGAGGGAAAGGTTGATGGAAGAGATGGCTGTGTTCCTTATTGACCTAGATCTTAAAGGTTGAGTTTGCTTCAGGAAGTAGGAAAAAAGGAAAAATAAAATATGCTTCGGGCAGTTGAAACGGAGACAAGAAGGTGCAAGTGGGGATGGCAAGTTGGTGAAAGTTAAGATTGGTGGGTAGAGAAGGAAATTTGCATGGCAGGGGACGTGGGGTTCTCTGAGGTCCCTGCAAACCTGACCAGGGTATTCAGAGATCAGTGAGGAGTCATGACGGAATTCTGTGTTGTAGTAACATAGACATAATCTAAAATTTACCATTATAACCATTTTTAAGTGTACAGTTCAGTGACACTAAGCACATTCACATTGTTGTGTGATCAACACCACTGCCTCTAGAACTTTTTCATCACCCTAAGCCATTAAAGAATTTCTATAAGGTAAGTGATATGATTGGATTTGCAATTTATGGAAAAAAAAATACCCCAAATCCAGGGAGTGTCTAAAGGCAGGGAGATTATTTTAGGAGGTCAAAGGCGGTCCAGGTGAAGGAGGGTCAGAGGAATGGAGGAAGTGAGGGAGATAGTGCAAGAAAGGCCACAGATGTCCAGGGTGGTTGATCCTAGGAAAAAGTGCACAGAAGTCCATGGTTAATTGTGTGGGAGAGAAGATGGAGTCCAGGGTAAACCCAGGTTTCCAGGTTGAATATATACTGGGGTCATTTATGAGACCAAGGTTATAAGAGAAAAAACAGGTTGGTTAGTTTCTTTCCTGTGTTTTAAATCAGCTGTGACCTGTGCTTTTCACCCACACACCACGTGAGGTAACCAGCGTCCCTTATCTTGTGGAGACTCTTATCTCCAAAGCCTTGAAGTCTGTCAAAGCCTATTTCATGATAACAAAGTGTGTGAAGGGAAGGATGGATCCCCCGTAATCTTCCTCAGTTTGGCTAGAGGGGAAAAATGAATGAGTGTGTGGTGGAGACCCAATTCTGAGAGTGACTATGAGGCTCTCTAGGTGAATGAGAAGACAGCCAGACCCCAGGTAGTACCCACAGCCCAGGGACCTGGTATCTGCTTCCCTGGCTATGGATAGCTCCCATGACCTGGGTCCTATTCTTACCCTCAGAGTCTTCCTCAAAACCAAATGGAGCTTCCTGGGGAGACCCCACTGCCTGGGGGGGCATGGCAGACCCCCCCAGCATCAGCATCAGCCAACCAGCTGAGAGACAAAGTGACCCTCCCGAGGCCACACAGGAGTAAAGGACAGAGTGGGCACTTGAGCCCAGCCAGTTGGAAACACCTTCTAGGAAACAGCAGAGAAGACACCCTGGGATCTGGAATAAGACTACAGACCAGGGGTCAGTAAAATACAGCCCAGGAAACAAATCCAACAGGCTGTCTGTTTTTGTACAGCCTATGAGCTAAGAATGGTTTTTACATTTTTAAATGGCTGGAGAAAAGAAAAACATCCAAAGAAGGAAAATATGTGTGATACATGAAATGGTGTGAAATGCACATTTCAATGGCCATGAGTAAAATTTTAGTGGAACACAGTCATGCCCATTCATTCCTGCACTGTTTATGGCTGCTTTTGTGCTATGATGGCAAAGGTAAGCAGTTGCAATAGAGAGCCTACAGCCCACAAAGGTTGCAGTATTTACTTTACAGAGAATGTTTGCCAACCCCTGGTGCAGACCTGGAGGACTCAGGGCTCCCGATTCAGGCAGAAGAGAACTCGGGGTCAGTGACGGAGCATTAGCCTCACACCCCTCACCTGCCCAGACACAGTCAGGGAAGTCTGACACCCCAAATTCAGCTCCTCTCCCCTTCCAGCCCACGACACTCAAGCCCCCTCCCCAAGTACGAACAAAGGTTCAGCTCAGAATGAATCTACCATCCACATCCATGGAGCTGACCCCCGAATCCACCTACGACCAGAACGAAACATCCTGTTTGTTCATTCCTTCGACAAGCCTTTGCTGAATCCATATTATGTGTTAGTTGGGAAAGATGCAGTAATAAACAACAATGAATAAGACAGGAACAGTCTCTGTCCGCATGGTGTGAAGAGTCTAATGCATGAGAAGTATCAGCAAATAAGACCCCAAGTGAATGTCCACCTGTAGCTTTGGCAAGGGTGCTGAAGAAAAGCTACACAGAGAGACGAGGACCCAGGGTCCATGACAGTCCAAGCTGAGGGTCTGAAGGGTGAGTGTGTGTTACCTCCCCAAAGGGAAGAGAACAGTGGGTAAAGGTAACAGCATTTGCAAAGACCCTGAAGAGCATTTGAGAAGGACAGTGTGGATGGAGCTGGGCAAGGGGGCAGTGGCAGGGCCCGGGGTGGGGGGGCGCAGGGGAGGGGTGGTCCCTGCTATAGCTGGTCCCAGCCCTGGCCCCTCTTCCCACGTCCCTTCCACATCCCCACATCCCCACATGCCTTTAGAACAGGCGAGTTCCAGCTTCAGCAGAGGAGCTGGATGAATTACCATTCATCTATGCTATGGTTATATTATCCAACCATAAACGTTCAATTAAGGAGATTAATTGCATGTAAATTTCCTGAGCTGTAATTTAGTGTGCCTGGAAAAAAGATCATAAGCGGTTTGGACAGCAGAGTCACACCTATGTCAGGCAGGTATGTGGGAGTGAGATTAATTTGAGTAAAGCATTTAGTACAGTGCCTGGGACACTGCAAGGGCTCAATATATGCTAGTTATAGTCCTATTGCTGTCATCATCCTATCACCATCAGTTTTATTTCATGGACCAAAAATAGAATCATGACTCTAAGAGAAACATTCACATGGCGATACATCTTTTCTTCGTTTTTCACATTTTCACAAATATTACTGACACATCATCCCTTCTCTTTCAATGTCAAATCCGAAATTCTTGAGATGACTTGAAAAAGACGGGACCACACAGGCACTGCTCACCACCCATTGCTCCGTGCCAGGAGGAGAAGCCACAGGAAAAGCACAATCGTGAGTCACAGGCAAGCAAGAGAATTTGTGGCAGCCTCAAGTCTCCTAAACTGCCCCATCCCCATTCCCTGGAAACTCTAAATTTGGACATCGGAGGATCTGTTATCTGCATGGGCTCGGAAAGTGCTGAGTCAGCCCAAAGCTGTAATGTGAGTAATGACCCTGCGGTCGATCAGTGCTGATCCACAGTTTGGATCAAAGAATAAAGCCCAGTGCTTTCAGTCCTGCGGAGGCCTCCACTCTGAATGTCCTCATGTGAACCCTCGTCCCTTCCTCTCCGGGTCCCAGACCTCTCAGTGCAGCACTGGGCCGGCAGCATGTCTGGGAAGACCTGTGCTGCCACCTGCGCCCGGCCCTGTTGGGTTATAGGAAGTAAGGTTCCTGGTCCTGGCCTCTGTGCCTGGACCAGGGAGTTTCTGGATACTCCATCCTAGTCAGACTGAGCCCCCAGTTCAAGTCCAGAAGAACTGTGATGAAAATACCAGGGCTTCAGGACCAGATGGCCTGGGCCACATCCAGCTCTGCCTCTCTCCAACTGTGTGATTGTGAACAGGTGACCTAACCTCTCTTTGCCTCATTTTCCCTACCTGCTAAATGGGAATATAGCTAATCCACTTTGAGGATTCCATATAAACATGGCAAGCACTTAGAATGGTGCCCAGCACACAGTCAATACTCAACAAATGTTAGGTCTGCTGACTGCCAGGCGGGTCGCATGGGTCTAAGACCAGTACAGCCACATACGGCCCAGCACTTAGTAGAGCCCTGGCTTGGTTTCATGCTCTACTGTCGCTATACTGAAACTGAATAATTTTTGAAAAAGCTGACCTCACGCTTTCACTTTGCATGGGGTCCCACAAATTATGCAGCTGACCCCATGACCACCATTTATCGAGTTCCCGCTGTCCCAGGAACAAGCTGGGGGCTTTGCAGACACCAACCCCGCAGAGGTCCCTTTGATCTCACAAGCCTGGCGCTCTCCAGGTTACGGAGGAGGAAGCTGAGCTCCTAACCAGCTCCACCTAAGAGCTCACTGTGCAGAGATGAGGTTCAGCCTCTCTCGGGGGCCCACAGAGCGCCCGCCAGAGCCCAGCTCCCCGCTCCAATCTTTCTCAGCAATAACTTGGGCTGCTTTGGCCTCGGTATGCCTGACTGGAAGCTTGAGGCCGGTCGCAAGAGGCCTAGGGTAGCTGAGATCGGTTTGTCAGACTCATCCGCATCAGAAAAAATATTTTAACCGAAATGCCTGCATTAAATCGTGAAATGATTGGTACCGTAGGCCAAGCGGTAACTTGCCGACAGATCCTGTTATGTGTTATTTTGAGCCAGTATAACATGCATGTGCACACACATTATGTGAATTAGCTGCTGACCCTTGGGGGATTTTCCTAAAATCCCCGGTGCGTGGCTTCCCCTAAGGCATCGGCAGATCTGGCAACTCCCATGGCGGGGGAGCTGAGGGGCAGCTGCCCCTTTAGGTGGGGTGTGTGTGTCTGCAGCTGGCCAGGCTTCCTCCACTCCCCAGGGCCGGGCTCCATGCCCGTTCCTCACTCATGGTCTCTTGGGCTCCAGTTACCATCGGCTTCCTGGGCCCTCCAGGCTTTGCGCTTGTGACTTCTGGTTTCAACTCTGAGCTGCAGAGAGAGCACTGGGCCTGGAGCCACAGGAGCCAGCGGGATCTCCCAGCACGGCCACTGCCCCGAGGGGCCGCGCCGAGGAGAGACCACGGGCCTCCCTGTCAGGCAGGCACACTTGACTCCCTGTGTCCCACTTACTCAGCAAGGTGATATGGGGTACATCACTCCCTTCCGCCTCTTCACCGGTAACTCACTCAGGTGACAGGGCCATCCCCACTTTATGTGCCACCATGCTCTGCCTGGCCCCTTGTATCCTTGGTCTCCATCCTCCCCATATCTCTGTGAGGTACCATTTCCCTGCACTATGGACGTGGAGGCCAAGAGACCTCTCAGGAAAAGAAGCAACGACGGATGCTAAGTTAGAATCCAGGCACCTCCAGGCCTGCGTGGAGACCTGTGATTTTGTGTGTCTGGGGGACGGGGGGAAAAGCTGCAGCAGGAGGCCAAGGCGCATCGCGGGGGGGCTTTCAGAAGGGCTCCGACGCACAGGACCCAGCCCTGGGCCTGGCGGGGAGCGACAGGTGCAGATCAACTCGACTTACTCTGCCCCTGTCAGCCTGGGGAGACAAGCAAGAGCCGCCTGCCTGCCAACCTCCCAGCGCCCAAGCAACTCTGCTGTGCGGTCTCTCCAAGGTCAGGAGTGACCGAGACGGAGAGCATGCTGGTCTCCCTCCAACCTCTGCAGGCCTGAGGGGAACAGCTGCAGGCGAGGTGGGGTGTCTGGGGGCCGAACAGAAGCCAGGAGGCCAGCGGTGGCAGGGACACCTCAGAGGTTCACTAGGTGATGGCCTAGAATTCAGAGAGAAAGCCCAGGAGCCCAGCTGACCCCTCAGGGCATCTGAGGCACTCCTGGGACTCCCCATCACATTCTTTTCATATGTGCATATATATATATATATATATATATATATGCACGTGTATGTGTATGCATGTGCATGTGTGTATGTGTAGGGGGTGTATGTTTTATGCATGTATACGTGTATGTGCATGTTGTCTATGTAGGTATAGGTGCATGTGTGTATAGGTATACGTGTACATATTTATATAAGATATATACCCATGTGTTTACATGTATTTATAGAAATGTGCCTATAAGTGTGTGTGTATGGGCATATACATGTATATACACTTATGCATTATATATGTAAATTATACATATATATGTATATATATAAAATACACCTTGAGCCTTAGGATACAATTATACAATAAATGAAAATAAAAAGCTTGTGTAACGAATGGGTGAAGGCGGTCAAAAGACACCAATTTCCAGTTATAAATAAATAAGCAAGTCCTGGGGATGAAACGTGCAGCACGGTGACTCTAGTTGATGATGTCGTATTGCGTGTTTGCAAGTCGCTAAGAGAGTAGATCTTAAAAGTTCTCACTACGAGGAATACTTTGTAACTATGCATGATGGATGTCAGCTAGACTGATCGTGGTATATTCATTTCATCATATACACACATATCAAATCATGGTGTCATACACCTAAAACTAATACCATGTTATATGTCAATTATGTCTCCATTTCTGCAATAAGTAAGTTTTTCAGAAGGTTTTGTATGTCTTACCACTTAGGGAGGTGTTCAAGGTAGGAGTAGAAATCTTGAAAGTGGGCCTCACGCCCTGCTATCCAGGGATCGAACTGTCCAACAGATAGAATCAGAAATGTATGTAAGACACCACTTTACACAGTAATTGAGGCCCAGACAGAAAGGAACTACACACGCATATTCTCCTGTCTTATTTTCTATTTCTAGATAATTACTTGTTATGGCTGGAGTCGTTTTGCTGGAAGAGAAGAAGGATGATTCATTTCTACCTAAACTCTAGCAGCGGGTAGTGCCATGTTACCGGCGGGGAGACTTGGAATGACCAGAGTGAGCTGTGTCTGCAGCAGAGCCTTAGGAAAGACATGGGCAGCCTTGGACTAGAACCCCAGCTCTCCCACTCCCTCACTTTTTTTTTTCTTTTAATCTGGCACTTTGCACATTATATGTATTTTCTCAATAATATATTGATTACAAAAATGTGATAGCAGTGAGAAAAATTTAAAAGTACTCTAAATCAAAGACCTGGTTAAGTTCTTTAACAGGGTCAAACGCAGAATGAGATACATGACACACAACGTATTTAGCCAAGTGTGTGTACTGCAATCCACTTTACATCCACGGATGGGACACTTTGAGGGATCAGACAGGCAAATGCCTCTGTTTTACTCCCTGACCTCACATCAAGGAATCTCCATTCACTATTTAACTGAGGAGTCAGAACTCTGCTGACATGAACAAAAGAATTGTTACTTTAACTAGATTGTTTTCATAGAATTCATTCTCAGATTAACTTTTATATTTCCTTCCAACCTAGTTCAGGAGAAGTAGCCAATTCCCTTCTTGAATATTCCCTAAACTTCATTTTTCTCCCTTGAATTGAACTGTTTCAGATTACACACGGATTCGAAGAAAACCAGTGAAGTTCCTTTCTTCTACAGGTAAATATATTTCTCTGTATGTATGTATGTATATGTTACATATTTTACTAGATTCTTTTTTTTTAAGGTTTCAGTGAGGCTTGTTTATTTTCTTACTTTAAAACTTCTTTCTACCTCTCTCCGGAAGCTTTCTGTGAAACAAATTTGAAACAGGCAGCAAATGAAATTGTTTGTAGGACTTTGCGGTCACTTCCTTAAGGCTCATGAAAAAACAAAATCGCTGAAACAAGGGCAGGAACCGAAATGAGCTCTGAGCTTGGGGACTGGTGTTTGCATGTCTAACCTCTGCTTCAGCCCCTGGGCCACTTTATTCCCCTCCTGGAAACTGTCTTCGGGTGCAAACAGAAGAGAGGATGAAGAAAGAGGGCAATTTATCCTCTCAGCAACACAAGTCCCTGAAGGCCTCCAGCAGCTTCTGGAGGGTATCTGGATGCTGAGAACCCCTGGGCCTCCCCCCTACAGCTCTCTGATGCTGATCAGGAGATATAAAGAATCTTCGAGAACCAAGTTCTCCAGGAACCCCCAGGGAGCCCTCCCCCCAGAGTTCCAGCAACCATCTGCTGGCACTTGGGCAGCCACCCCAGAGGGAGGTTTCCAATGCCAGGAGGGCATTCCTGCCAGCAGCCTTTAATTAAGAGTGCCGTGATTACAGTCACTCAGAGCCAAGGTGGCATTCCTCTTTTACTAAACATTGCCCATTTAAGCACAATAGCTATTTTATGGGCAAAAAGAGACAGAAGCTTTGTAAACCTTTCCCATCTAGAGAAAGACAGCTGTGAAGGGTCCTTCCCTCTTTGTCCTCCTCAACCTTTGAAAGAAATCCCCCTTCTTTCTTTTCCCTCTGCACCACAGACCCACAGCCAGCCAGGTGAGCTCCAATGAAACCCCAGGTCTTTACTGAAAATGGGGCTTTCCCGAGGGGAGATCCCTACATCACCCGAGGCCCCTCTTTAGAAATGCAGACTCCTGGGCTCTGCAGCCTTACGGCGTTAGAATCATCACAAGCAGGACTGAGAACCTGTGTTTTTAACATGCCCCAGGTCACGCGGATGGACACTGAGGTTTGAGACCTGCTGCCCTACTGTGCACTAGGACCCTGAGAGAAACACAAAGAAAAACAGCCACCCTGTGATGATTTATACATTTCTGGGACACGTCCATGGAACAGAGGAGGAGGGAGAAGTCTGACCATGTCCTATGTACGGGGCTAGATCTTTTGCAAGCATGACCCTTTACCATCCTTGCAGCAGCTCTGAATGAGTAAGGTCCACTCTTTCTCATTTTGCAGGTGGGAAAACTTGAGGCTCAGAAAGGTTAAGTCATCTGCTCAAGGTCACACAGATGACAAGGAGCAGAGCAGTGATTTGAATCCAGGTCAGCCTGAAACCAACAGGTTTGGGCCTCGGGGGTGACTCCCAAATGCCGGGCACCAGCAGCTTTATCAGCTGACAAGCTGGATGGTGCAGGAGGAGGGGCGAGGCAGAGACCTGAGAGACAGCGCCATCCCTTTTATTCATGCTGAGACGTCCAGGAGGCGGGAGTGGTGGTCTGCAGAGGGAGTTGTGTAACTCCAGAGTGCTGTGCAAAGGGAAGAGCTGTCATTGCTTCTTACCATGTGTTAGAAGATCACTGAGTTCTCGCATCTATTAATAGAGTCTGGCAAGTGGTGAGGAGGTGGGCAGGATCCCCTGGTAATTTAGCAACAGCTGCAGGATCAACATTCTGGCACAGCAGGCCACATGGAACCATCCCAAGCCAACATTTGGGGGTACCACATGGTGTTTATCGTAAATTAAAGGTGTGAGGCTGCTTCAGACAACGAGCGCTCTGACGCCTCCCCCGTGCAACGTGCTGTCCTTCCACCCGCGGCTGGTGGCACCGACGTGCCTGGACAGAGAGCAAAAGTACGCATACACCAACCTCTCTCCCCTTCTTCCCTCGCTTTCTGCCTTCTTTTCTTCTCTTCCCGTCTCCTTAGCTCAGACTTGCCCAGAGCACCTACTCTGTGCTGCACGCTGTGTAGAGCTGAGGGCACCAGGTCAATGGCACAGGCAGGAAGGAGGCACAGGCAGGAAGGAGGCGCTGGCTCAGTGTCTGCTGAGAGGAAGCGCCACAGCTGGACACGTGCACAGCTTCGTAAACTCAGTTACCTCTCAGTGTTTCAGTCACAGCTGAAAATACATGGGAACTGTTCCCAGCAAGAAAGCCAGTCTCTCCTGGAGGGTGACCAGCTGCAGAAAGTGATGGGAAACGTAGGGGAAGGATTAGGGGTTGGGGATGTATGTGGTGGGGGGACGTCCTTTTGTGCGTGGAAGGACCTGGGACTTCTTGATGCTGCCTTCCTTTCTTTTTTTAATTTTCTGCTGTAAATTCTTGGGGACATGCATTACAAAGTTAGTCCAGTTACTGATAATAAGCATTTATTGCCTACCACGTGCCTGGCATTGATGTAAGTGATCTCATCAAATTCTCATTTTTTTAAATAAACAGATAGATGTCCTTATTCTCATTTTGATAAACGAGAAAATCGAGGCCCCCAAATGTTGCATTTCTTGCCTAAAGATGTTCAGATAAGGTGATAAGAACAGAAGTAGAGTCCCAGATGTAGAAAACAAACTTATAATTACCAGGGGATGAGGCAGTGGGGAGAGGGGATAAATTGGAGATTGGGATTGACATATACACACGACTATATATAAAATAGGTAACTAATAAGGATCTACTGTATAGCACAGAGAACTCTACTCAAATACTCTGTAATGGCCTATATGGGAAAAGAATCTACAAAAGATTGGATATATATAGAGAGAGAGATATAGAGAGAGAGATATAGATATATAGATAACTGAGTCACTTTGCTGTACACCTGAAACTAACACAACATTGTAAATCAACTATACTCCAATTAAAAAAAAAAAAGATGATAAGAAAAGTCAGGAATCCTTGAACAAGTACTTACCAGGCACCCACTGTGTGGCCAACACATGGATTAAAACCCAAGAAGTCATGTCATCTCTGTTCTACAAAACTAGGTACTACGTGAATCTGACAATGTCCCTCCCCAGTTTAAAGGGTATCCATTATCCATAAAATCCAGTTATCTTAACACAGGATTCATGGTCGCCCATGATCTAGCCCCTATCTCTTATGTCTATCACCTGCCGTGCCCAGACTGTATCTAAAAACACATACCCACGGGCTTCCCTGGTGGCACAGTGGTTGAGAGTCCGCCTGCCGATGCAGGGGACACGGGTTCGTGCCCCGGTCCGGGAGGATCCCGCATGCCGCGGAGCGGCTGGGCCCGTGAGCCACAACTACTGAGCCTGCGCGTCCGGAGCCTGTGCTCCGCAAAGGGAGAGGCCACAACAGTGAGAGGCCCGTGTAACGCAAAAAAAAAAAAAAAAAAAAAAAAAAAAAAAAAAAAAAAACACATACCCACATAACGCGAGAGTTCTATTAAGGGAACAGTTTAAGGACTGCAAACTTTGGGCACCATTTAGTACCTTTCTCATCTCTACTTGCTTTTTATTTAGACATGTGACATGCCTCACAACACATTAGACATTGGGTAGGAATAAAAATGAATCATATGCAATGTTAAAATAGACCAGTGGAGGATGACCTCTTTGCTGAATCCACTGTAGAGTTAGAGACAGATTGAACACCCCTCTGCCTTAAGGTCCTGTGGTTGTCAAATGCCTCCGCCTTATAGCTAAAGTGCCCCAGGGGTGGTGACCCCAGCCCACACTAATAGCCTTAAAGTAAACATTTTATCCTTTTCTGCTTTGGGCTAATCTCAGGAAAGGCCCCAGGTCACCTTTTCAATCATCTACAGCAGCTCGCAATAGCTCTTCCCTTTCAAGTTCACGAACAAATACTGAAGAGCTCTAGGAGTGTCCCTGTAACTATTCTGCGACTTTAATTTTCAAGGCAGGATTCTTGTTCCTTAGCTGAGAAATCTTTTGAAAAATAATGTCAAATTAATCTGCATTTATTGATGATTTTGGACTTTAAAAAATATACACATATTTGTAAAAGTTTTAATTCAGCATCTGCTGGAGAGGAACCTAAGGGACAGAACGTACTAATGCACGGAGAGAATACAAATTGGAATCGGACAAATCTGGATTCGAGTCCTGGATATATCATGTCCTAGCTGTGTGGCCTTGGGCAAGTTGCCCAACCTCTCTGAGCCTTGGTTTATTCACATAGTAAGCAAGACTCATCATATGTACCCCTGAAGTATGGTTTGCAGATAAAAGGAGCCTAAGAGCCAATGATGTAAGTCCCAGTCCAAGTCCAAAGGCCCAAGAACCAGGAGAGCTGATGTTCAAGAGCAATAGAAAATGGCCGTCCCAGCTCAAACCCAGATCCCATTCACCCTTCCTCCACGTTTTTGTGCTACTCAGGCCCCCAACAGGTCGATGTCCACCCACGTTGGGGAGGGTGATCTGCTTTACCCTGCCTACCAATTCAAGAGTTAATCTCTTCCAGAAACATCCTCATAAACACACCCAGAATAAAGTTTTTACCAGTTCTCTGGGCATCCCTCAGCCGAGTCAAGTAACATAAAATTAACCACCGCACTCAGACTGAACCCGAATCTCTTTGCCTCTAAGACCCCTTCGCCTGGTGCGCCGTACTCAGTACAAGGAGGCATTTCTGTGAAACTATTGGGCACAAGAGCTGCCTGCTGCTGTAGTAGGGAAGCCCAGCCTTGACAGCGTCCAGCAGAGATTAGACCATCCGCTGATCTGTCCTGCTGGCTCTGGGATGCCTACACTTGGTTGAGGAGCTTCTCAGACCCCTGTGAGCCAGAAATTCTATAAAATTTGATCTGTCCATCTGGGTTGCTACCCAAAGAGGGTTAAGAGATGAACTCTGGAGGAAGTTAATTTAATCTGGTGAGGAGTCAGGAAGTAAAGCAGGCCTGTTGGCAGAAGACCCTACCGCAGTTGGAAGACAAGACCAGCTCATTCGAAATGGCCCGTGGCGATTCGATCCTTATTAAAGCAGAATGTAAAATCATAATGCGGACATTGCTGCTGTTCATAAAGGATCTTACAGAGATGATTGCCGGGCACGTCCGCTGTCCCTCGGAAATACGGGAGCCATTAAACGGCCTCAATAACCCTGGGAATGTTAAGGAGGACTTACTGGGAACAAATAGAGCTTCAGACCTCAGTGCAGATGACTCATGGATTTACTTCTTCCTCTTACTTAACCCCAGCCATTTAACCTCCAGGAAAAGGGAAAACGCTTACAGTGACAAAAGAGAAATTAACCCCTACTGCCCTCAGCTTGCTCCACAGTAGCCAGAGGCTCTTCCCAGTAGGGTCAGCCGTGCCCAGCGACTCAACAGTCCTGGCCAAAGGCAGGCAGGATCCCGGCACCTCGTCGCCCTCAGCCTCAGCAGCAGAAGAAGTGGGTCCGTGGCACAAACAGCAGCTTCCTCCTCCCAGCCCAAGCTGAGTTCCCAGTTGACATGATCAGGATTCTATCTAAATCCCTAATTGGGATCTAGATCACCTACTGGGAATGATGCTGTCACCAGACATCAAGCCCCTCGCCCACGTGACTCTTCCCTTGCCAGGGTCACCCTCCTGTCATCCACACACTGCAACTCACACACACGGTTCTTTGTCCGGCTCTCTGGACCCTAACAGATGAGCCCAGATCCTTTCTCCCATATGGTGGCCCTTCAGGATTTGAACACGGGGTGAACATGTTGCTTGAATATGGTAGTCTCCAGACCTATCAGGCCGGCCTCTTTGGAACAAGGTCCAACTTGTCAGCATCCCTCTGGGCAGTGCCTGGGTCCTCTGGCTGAGGACGGAGTGGAGCCTGCCCTGGGTACCACTTATACCTCCCATGAGGCCACCCATGGGGCAGGAGGGTTTGGGCAGGTGTTTCACAAGGTGGCGTTTTGTCAATCAGCTCAAGCCGCAGATCTTCCAACACAGGACAGAGCGTAATGAGGCCGTTATGACCTTAGTCGTGATGAGAACGAGGAGGCCGAGCTTTTGAAATCAGGCAGTCAAGCACAAAACAAATTCACCTCTGGGGGAGGAGGTCCTACAATTCAGCAATCGAGAATCTCTATTGTTTCAGAGGAAATATGCCAAAGTCTTGGGAAGGAGGGAAAACAGGTTGTTCTGGTCAGCCTTTGCCTCCGAGATAGAAACAGCCACCACCTACCTTCCTCGCCCCGGCCCAACTCCGAGCCCCTGCATACGGCTCACCTACGTCTTAGAAATGGACAGACCCTAAAATAGCTTAAGATACAGCAAGCCACTGCCACCCACCCCACATGTCCCCAACTCCTATTATCTCTACACACACACACACACACACACACACACACACACACTATAACTAAAAGCGACAAGCCCTGGGAATTCAATTTGACAATCAAAAAGAACAAAGTACTGAGACACGCTCCAATATAGATAAACCTCAAAGACATGACGCTCAGTGAGAGAAGCCAAACACAGAAGACCACATATTGTATGATTCCATTGATATGAAATGTCCAGAGAAGGAAAATCTGCAGAGACAGAAAGTCACTTAGGTGGAGGAGGGAGGAGTGAAGCATCCGATAATGGACGTGATGTTTCTTCTCTGGGTGATGAAAATGTTCCAGAATTATATTGGGGTGATGACGGCGCAATTCTGTAAATACGCTTTTGAAAAACCATTTAACTGTACGCTGAAAATGGATGCACTGCATGCCACGCAACTTCACACTTCAAGAGAACTGTTTTTAAAATACAGTTGGCCCTGAACCCGGACGCACGTTCAATGTCTGCGATGGTGGTGTCAGCGAATTTACCGTGTGAGAGAGAACATGAGGGTGGGAACCAGGTCTCCTGGTCGCGTGTCTGGGCCCCGTGCCTCGTAGGTTATGATGTGGCAGCTCACCCCTTCCTGGGAGCCCTATGCAGTTGGGAAGGGGCCCCATCCAGAGTGACCCAGCTGGGTTTCAGGGCATCCAGGAATCCCTGAGGTTGTATCCAATAACCAGGTGTGTGTGCAGTCGAAGCAAAGGAATGCAGCTGTCACCACATTCCCAAAGGGGGACCTGGGACCCATAGACATCAAGAAAAGTGGGCTTCCTTGTACACTGTTGGTGGGAATGTAAATTGGCGCAGCCACTGTGGAAAACAGTATGGAGGTTTCTCAAAAAACTAAAAACAGAACTACCATAGGACTCAGCAGTTCCACTCCTGGGTATATATCTGAAGAAAACAAAAACACGAATTCAAAAAGATACATGCACTCCCGTGTTCATGGCAGCATTATTTACATTACAATTGCCAAGACATGGAAGCAACCTAAGTGTCCATCAACAGATGAATGTTAAAAAAGATGTGGTACACACACACACACACACACACACACACACACACACACAATGGAATACTACTCAGCCATAAAAAAGAACAAAATTTTGCCATCTGCAGTAATATGGATGGACTTGGAGGGCATTATGCTAAGTGAAATAAGTCAGACAGAGAAAGACAAATACTGCACGACATCACTGATATGTGGAATCTAAAAAAATACAACAAACTAGTAACTATAACAAAAAAGAAGCAGACCCACAGATATAGAGAACAAACTAGTGGTTACCAGTGGGGAGAGGGAAGGGAGGAGGGGCAATATACGGGTAGGAGTGTAAGAGACACAAACTATTAGGTATAAAATAAGCTACAAGGATATATTGTACAATAAGGGGAATATAGCCAATATTTTGTTATAACTGTAAATGGAAAGTAACCTTTAAAAATGGAGTAAAAATTTCTTAAAATAATAATTAAAAAAAATTTTTTTTAAGTGGGTTTCAAACATATGCGCTCAAAGCACTCTAGAGATTAGAGTCTGGGTAAGGCGTGGTGTTCTCTGAATTGTCGTAGTTTCTAAAATCTACACTCCCCCCCACCAAGCTCATCTTACTGCCAGGTGGTTTCTATTTTTCCTCTGGTAAGGAAATATCTGTGGAGGAAATTGGTGGGAGGCATGGGAACAGCGGCCAGTCTCGGTGTCGGTGAGCTCCTTGCTGACCGAGTTTGAATGGATCACAGGAGGACACTGTGTTAGGCAAGGTACCCTCTGTCCCCGTAGGCCTGTCCTGTCCTCTTGCTCTGTTGTGGCCGCATCACTCCCCCTGAGCTGCAGTGGGAGGACCTGCCCAGCAGGCCTGGACTGTAGCTGCACTACTCAGCCCATCAGCCTGAGCAGAAGGTTCTGGGATCAGGAGAGCAGACCCAGCATGTGTGTGTTTATATATTATGATCCAGATTGTTTTTAATCACATCTTAATCCTGCCTTCGAAGCAGCATTGATACCAA
Organism: Physeter macrocephalus; assembly: GCF_002837175.3. Lineage (NCBI taxonomy): Eukaryota > Metazoa > Chordata > Mammalia > Artiodactyla > Physeteridae > Physeter > Physeter macrocephalus. Next base: position 16,258 of record NW_021146587.1, read on the forward strand.
AAAGAAGAAAAAAAAATGCCAGGTTAGAAAAGATCATTAAAAATCTGAGATACATTAGAGCCCTTAAAAAAATACGAGAAACATAAGCCAGCGCTTCTGGACCTGGGGTATGCTCTTCCCACACCTATGATTATAACCGTAGATAACCATAGTGTATTAGTCTCTGAGGGCTGCTGTAGCAAAATATCCCAGACTGGATGACCTAAATAACAGATTTGTTTTCTAACAACTCTGGAAACCGGAAATGCAGGATTAAAACATGGGCTGGCTTCGTTGCTTCCGAGGCTGCTCGCCTTGGCTTGCAGATGTCCGGCCGTCTTCTCTCCGTGTCCTCTGTGTGCATATGTGTCTGGTGGCTCTCTGTCTGTGTCCCCATTTCCTCTTCTTCTAAGGACAGCAGTCAGACTGGATTAAGGCCCACCCCCCTTAATGACCTCATTTTACCTTAAATACATCTCTTTAAAGGCTCTATCCCCAAATGCAGTCACATTCTGTGATGCTGGGGGTTAGGGTTTCAACCTATGAATTTGGAGTGGGGACAGTTCAGCCCCTGACACGTGGTTATAATATATCAGGACACCCCCTTGTGCCGGGAGCCTTATGTGACACCTGCTGTCTTCTCGGAAACTCATAAGGTCAGGGGCGTTAGAGGAACGTTTATAGAGGGACACGCTGAGCCCCACGGCTGGTGAATCATTGAATTAAAATGCAAATATTTACTGAGAATCTCCTATTTGCCAAAAGCACTGGGAGTCTAGAGAGACAAAGACACAGCTCCTTCCCTCCAGGAATACCTGGTCTGGAGGTGGAGACAGGGCAGGAAGCGGGCTGCCGTGATGCCTGGAGCTACGTGCTATGATGCAGAAATCATGGGGTGCCACGCCATGGCGCTCTGAGGGGGGGCCCTCACCAACTCTCAGCTGGCATCACCAGGTAAGGCTGTGAGGAGAGTGTCGGCCTTAACTGGCGTCTCAGTACCCAAGCAGACCTGAGACGAGGACCCAGGAGTAGGGGGCTGACTAGGCAGGTGATCCCAGGAAGCAAGGGCAAGGGGAAGGGGATTCCAGGGGGGACAAAACCCATTCAAGGGCCATTCGTGGGCAGGTGACCCTGTGACCGAGGGACAGTTGTGTCAAAGACATCTCAGAATCGTCCTCTCAAGGGCCCAGGAAGCTGGGCATTTATTCACACACTCCTGTCCCTCATCGACTGAAGATTGCTCCGGGGCGAGGGGTGCAAATCTTGGCTTTCTCACCTGCCCCGTGCCCTGTGGAGCCGGCTTCCGCCGAAGGGAGCCGTCGGGCAGAGAAGCAGAGGGTGGGAGGTGCTGGCCTCTGGAAGCGGCTGTCACTGCTCAGGGCCGCTGCAGGCGACCTGACACGGGGCCAAGGTGGTCCGGGGCGGGGCACCCACGGCGTCTGCCGCAGAGGTGAGGGGGCACTAGTCAGACGGAGGTGAGGAGACAGGAGGGCCTCCCAGGAAGGGAAACGGGGTGAGCCAAGGAAAGGCGGAGGAAGAGTCGGGTGTGGGAGAGCCACGGGGCTGTGGGTAAATCCGGATCGGGGACGGGTGAGGCGGGGGGGACTGGGGGCTGAAGCTGGAGGGGAGGCTGGGGCCGTCTTCCCCCACGGCGGACACTTTCTCCTCCTCTTTGCGGTGGAGCTTCCCCTAGCTTATTCTTAGAGGATGTATCTAAATCCTGTTCCAAGTCGGTACTTGTCTCGATAGCCCGGGCCTCACAGAAATGCCAGTCCCTGCCTCCTTCTCTGTGGGAGTAATTCCCTCCTCCCGGGAGCCTCAGACACATGCACGTGTGTGCACAGAATCCAGAGACATACGCATAGAGAGAGACCCACACAGAGACTCACACAGACACGGAGACACGCACACCACCTCAGAGCCCCTGACATCGCTGGCCATCAGCAAAGGGGCTTCTTCTCAGAGATCCCTCCGCCTTGGCCTCACTTCCCTCCCTTGGGAAATCTCCTCAAGGGCCTCAAGGTCAAGCAGCAGCTCCCCTCTCCTTGGAAGAGGCCACCTTTCTCAGAGGTCATCCAGCGTACAGATGAAAGACAAGAAATCAAGAAACAGACAGTCGAGTCTCATCTGTGAGCAGCAAAGGTGGCCAGCTGGAACCCCCCCGAGGCCGTCCAGCCCAACCCCGTCGATTTACAGCCCAGGAGGCTGCGGTGCAGAGAGGAGAGGAAGCAAAGGGGTGGAACTCGAGCAGGACCAGCGGCTGCGGGACCAGCGCCAAGCCTAGCGCAGTCACGGGTGAGACACAGGGAGACAAAAGCGGGGCCAGGCAGACGCGGGGCCGGTTTCTGATTAGGCCACTCCCGGCGATGTGACTTGGGGTGACGACTTCCCTCGGTGCCTCCCCTGTATAACGAGGCTGGCGGTGCCTCCCCTGTATAACGAGGCTGGCGATACCCACGTCCAGCGCTGGGGTGTTTGGGAAGGTGAAGTGAGATCCCGGTAGGACGGCACTCCTGCTCTGGGCTGCTGCAGCTCCCCGTGTGTCTCTCCATTTACATCATTAACATACGATTAATACAAGTTTGGGTGTCTGTCTCTGCCACTCAACTGGGTCTCAAGGTCAGAGGTGATGTCTTAGGGCTTGATAGATCCCATCTCTCCATCCCATCTCTTACCCGTCGTAGGTGTTCAATAAGAGACAGCAATTAATACCACTTAGTGCTTGTGAGAGACTCATGGAGAGAGAAGGGCCATTCCTAAGTTAGGAGAGGAAATGAAAGCCCAGAGAGGCAAAGACTTGGCCAAGATCCCACAGCCGTGAAGCAGTTCAGCCCAAACCATCCCTGTTTCCTAAGGCTCCAGCCTGGCGTGACTAGCTCTGCACCTTCTCAGGGGCGCCCTTCTCTGCCTGCACAGACGCAGTCCCGGCTGTCACCTCCTACAGCAGTTTGGGGCCCCCCAAAAGGCAGGGTCCATCCAAGTCACATCTATGATCAACCACCTTGGAACAGTCTGTTAAGCGTCTAGTCTTAAACCACACTAACAATCATCACCTTTTAAATTCAGCAATGAATTTGTGCCAAGCACGGCAGTAAGACCCATGCAGTCTTGGCTCTAACAGGGACAAGTCCATCCAGGCTAGAAGCTCACGAGCGCGCCCAGGGTGGCACAAGGCCCAGTCCCTGTTGACGGACGCGAGCATTTTGGCATATGCCCATCTTTGCATGTGGTGCCTGCCTGCTCTCCCCCCTCTACTCATGTGCTCTCGTCATGGCTGTTAAGAATGAAATTGCTGTTAAGTATTAAGGACACACAGCCATCAATGCCTGAATTCTGCCCTGCCAATGATCCCTCTCCCTCCCCTGGATCCCAAGAAATCTGTAGACACAAGACACAATAGCAGAATGAAAGGCAAAGGGCCACTTGACTCAGAAGTCGAGCCCCTGTCACGAATCCACAGCATAGATGAGCCGCCTGAGGCCGACAGGACCCCTGTACCCACTGCAATCTAAAGGTTGAGTCTATCAACCTCTGGTTGCATGGAAGATGCACACTGGGGGGAGATGGAGCCCAGGGAGGAAAAGCACATTGTTCAGCTGCACACGATCAACCCTGCACTCTCTTCTCCAGCCACCTGTGCACGTGGAGAAGGTTGAATGGAAGGGAAGGCATATGGAGGCTTTGACTCTTTACCACAAGCACCCTGCCAGCTAAGAAACAGAGCCCACAGGCTGGACTGTGCCCAGACTCCTCCTCCTTCCTTGGCAGGGGGTAGGACGTGGCAGCCGGAAGGGATATGGGCAGTAGCTGGGAAAAGGGCGAGTTATGTTTCCTTTCCTGCAAAATTCTGTAAAGGCAAGAACGTGGGCTCTAGGATCAGGAAGATGCCACGTCCATGTTGACTGAGGAGGACTTCCGAGGCACATACACTTCAAGAACTGTTGAAAACAGCCCTGTCGCTGGGACCGGGCAACTCCTTGGAAGGTAGTGGGGTTGATGGTGAGGCCAGTGGGGAAGGATGCCCCGGGAGGAAGCTGCTTGTCCCAGGGTCACCAGCGTGAAGACCAGGCAGAGGCGACAGGACTGCCTTAAGCTTCACATCCGCCACCTGTGGGTGCGGACTTATCAGTACCTCCTTTCAGGGCTGATGGGAGGAACGCACCGGAGCAGGGCTGGGAGGACATTACTCACTTCCTCTTGCCTGTATCCCACGAGCCAATACCCGATGGCGTTTGCAGGCTCCTGGAAATCGGCGTCCACTTCTGTGCACTACAGCATTGGAGCATTTACCCCTCTTCCCAGACACCCAGGAGAGCAGGTGACCCGGTGCGTAGATGATGCCCCGAGGGGCTGTGGAAGCAGCCTCCACGCTTCCCTCTCCGGGACGGCGGCGTGACAGGGGAGCATGCCTGGTGGGAAGATACAGCCTCAGAGCAGAGGCATCCGAGACGATTCCCACTTCTTTGCCTTCTGGTTGTGAGGCTTGGAAAAACTACTCAACCGCTAGAAGTCTCTGCCTCCTCATTTGACAGTGTGGTACAGGTTAAGTAAGATCTCCTCACTGGCTTGGGAAGCCATCTCCTTTTTTGACCTCAGTACCTTCCTATGTGATATGAAAATTATAACAGAAGTTACATGTGACTGGTTAAAAGGATTAGATTTTTTTAAAAAAAGATAAAAAGATTTTAAAAAAAGATTTAAAAAAAGGATTAGATACACACAGAAAGTGCTTAGAACAGGGCTAAAGGGTGCGAGTAAATGTCATAGCAAAAACAACAACAAAATAATAATCACAGGATATGATCCTTATGTGACAGTTGTTTTTATGATGGTCCTCCCATGTTTTTCTGTGAATGCCATGCACCTCAAACGCTCATCTTGCAGCTGAGCCTGATGTCTTGATCCGTAACTATCGTGGTGAACTCTCCTCTGTGGGGAGAACTGGGATTGTACAGGGCTGCGGCCGGCCTCCTGCCCCCTAGCCAGTGCTCAGGCAGAGAAGAAAGGCTATGACACATCAGGAATGTCCTTGCAGGCAGGCACCCCTGCCCTGACATTCAGGCTGCTCCACACACCAGAGGTCTGGTCTCGAGCAACTTTAAGAATTCATCTGCACCTCATTTTTCTCATCTGTAAAATGGGAATAAAAGTAATCATACTTCCAGAGGAAAGTGATGATTCAATTAGCTCAAGAGCCACTGTGGGCCCTGGGCTTTAGAGTACTTCCAGAAAGTGATGATGATTCAATTAGCTCAAGAGCCACTGTGGGCCCTGGGCTTTAGAGGGTGGCATACGGTTGATAGAATAGTCAAAGGTCACCAAAGGCAGCTGTGATTAGTTCCGCTGCCTCCATATGGGCCACTCACCTGACCTAATAACCCATCAAGGGTCTGCATGGCGAGGATGGATCTAAATCTAACCCTCAAGCTAAATAGAGCCGAAATCTGAACAACCCCTGGGTTATGGCCAAAGTTTAAACCACGTGATTTCATGTGTCCATAAACACTTAAAAATCAGCCCTCCCTTACCCCACTGTAGTTCTTTGGAACGAAGAGAATATCCGTAAATGATCTCAGTTAGTCCTAACATCAATGGGATGAAGCGGTCCATAGCGTTGGGAGAGAAGATGATTTGCCCAGTCTTGGAACTGCCACCAATTTTGAAACCCAGATATGTCTTCCTTTAAAGCCACCATGCTTCCTTTTGCATCCTGCTGTGTTTTCCTATTGAACACCTAATTTTATAGTCAATCTGTTGGCAAAGCATCTAAATTTTCATGCAGAGAAGAACCAAGATGATAAATATCACCGGAGAATGATTTTCCAAAGGTTAAACATGTAGTTGGAAACAATTAAAGCTCTACATATAAGATGATGAGTCAAGTGTCTGTGATGCATTCAGTCAGTCAATGATTAAGTAATTTATTTAACAAACATGTATTAAGCTCCTACTCTGTGCTAGATACTCTCTGGGCTAGATGCTAGGGATGCAGCAAAGAGTAAAGCCTGTATTTGTTCTCCCAGAATTTCCCGTTTGTTTCATATTATAGCTTTGATTATAACCCCTCTTGTCAGTTTTCCTGCCACATTAATCTGTTCTCCCACTATAAGCCTTTTAGTAGCATATTATCATTTCTATTTGTAATGGAAAACAGCAGTACTCATTTGTTGGTTAATTATTAACTGTCTCCCTCTCCATCCTCCTTTTCTATCTCGAATCCTTCTCCACTGTGCTGAATTTTAAAACCACTGGGTTTGCCCTTCTTCCATGAACTTTTACCTTTGGAAGCTCTGATTGACTCCCACTGAGTAGGAGGGCAGCTATAGATCACTGGGAAATATGGTAACCAGTGCTAGAAAAAAAGTGGATCACATCTTCATGGTTTTTGTTGTTGTTGTTGTTTGTTTGTTTTTTGCGGTACACGGGCCTCTCACTGCTGCGGCCTCTCCCGTTGCGGAGCACAGGCTCCGCATGTTTTAGAAGCCCCCAAAACAAGAGTACTCTTTCCACCTTTGAGTGGAGGGATCCTGAGTCTCATCCTACTTGGCTTTGTAAATTAAACTGAAAATGTTTCCAATACAATCAGCTTTGCTCCAAAGTTGTCAGTAAGCCACATCTGCCCAAGCTACCACACGCAAAGCTCTGGTGGCGATCTTTGTAATACGGGACACAGGACTGCTCCTGGCATTCAGGCTCACACTAGGATCAGTTGCACAAGGGAAAGATGGGGTTATCAATTTAATTGCCAGTTCTATACGAGAGGATGCCAGCATTTTACTGACCCTGGTGTGCACAGTAGCCCTGCGGGCCTCTGACTTCAAAAAACCATGCTCAGTTATTCTCATAGGTTATAAGTGGAAGCTTTAACCATCCTTTATCTGCCTTTAAATGATTTATTGCGCTTACTTGTTTACACGGCATTCTGTTCTGCTGGACCGTAACTCTTGAAATCAGAATCTAAGCTTTAATCCTTGCTGTATCCTCAGTACATAGCCTAGGGCCTGGCATAGTGTAAGGGCTTAACAAAAGCTTGTTAGATGAATAAAACAAAGAACGAATGAACAAATCACAGACATTTAGCTCATCATCTCATACACAGTGTTCCACCTGTTTCCAACTACACGCTACCGTTGACGTCTATCAGCTCGGTTTTGCTCTGCCTGTAAATTTAGACACTTTGCCAACAGATTGATTATAAAATTATGTATTAAATAGGAAAACACAGCAGGATGTAAAAAGAAGAACAATGGCTTTGTAGACAGACAGAGCTGGATCTGAAACCTGGTGGCACTACTAATTTGCTTTGGGCAAATCTTTGCTCTTCCAGCCAGTATAGATAGAGAGACACTCCAGGGACCAGATGTCCAGCAACTATACTCTGGGATCTTCTGCCCCCCCAGGAGGGACGGTGCCTGTAGCAGGTTGGGTTCCCCTGGCAACAGGCTTCAAAATAAAAATTACGGTACCTAATGTAAATTGGTACAGCCACTATGGAGAACAGTAAGGAAGTTCCTTAAACAACTAAAAATAGAACCAGCGTAGGATCTTGCAATCCCTCTCCCGGGCATATATCCAGAAAAAACTCTAACTCGAAAAGATACACGCACCCCAGTGTTCATAGCAGCACTATTGACAATAGCCAAGACCTGGAAGCAACCTAAATGTCCATCGACAGATGAATGGATAAAGAGAATGTGGTACATATGTACAATGGAGCACTACTTAGCCATAAAAAAGAATGAAATACTGTCATTTGCAGCAACATGGATGGACCTAGAGATCATCATATTAAGTGAAGTTAAGTCTGACAGAGAAAGACAAATATCATATGATATCGCTTATATGTGGAATCTGAAAAAATGATACAAATGAACTTATTTACTAAACAGAAATAGACTCACAGACATAGAAAACAAACTTATGGTTACCAAAGAGAATAGCAGGGGGTGGTGGGGGAGAGATAAATTAGGAGTTTGGGATTGACATATACACACTACTGTACATAAAATAGGTAAACAACAAGGACCTACTGTATAGCACAGGGAACTAAACTCAATATCTTGTCAGAACCTATAATGGAAAAGAAACTGATAAAGAATAGATATAGATTTATATATATGTGTGTACTGAGAATATACAATATAAATATATATATAACTGAATCACTTTGCTGTACACTTAAAACTAACACAACGTTGCAAATTAACGATAGTTCAGTTTTTTAAAAATTAAGGTACCTAGGAATTTGCTGTTACAAACAATACTTAATAGAGAGGGAGAAAGCAGGATTTGGCAAAGGGAGAAGTTGAGCTACTCTGCAGTTCCAGCCAAGCAAGGTCTCTGGAGACGCCCCCGCCCCGGGGGGCCTGGAAAATGGAAAAACCTTCAGCATTGTCCCAAGTCAGGGCATGGGGGCCAATGTTTTCTCCTTGCTTCTCGGAGCCAGTGCTTTCTCAGCAGCCCCCAGAGTTCTTTCCAGAGTTCTAACTCTTGTCCCCCAGGAAACTGCTCCCAGATCAATAAACTCTGGCTTATCCAATTTGATGTTCCCACTCCTGCTTGATCACAACCCTCAAAATCCAGTCTCGTGCATCTTCCCCCAGCTCCTGCTGACACAGGCAGACTAGATTCTGCAGCTACTTCAGCTCCCTTCCTCCCTCTCGGCATGGCCCCAGATGAGACGTGAATTAGCCCTCGGTTATTAGCCAAGCAGCTAGGGATGGGGAGAAGTGGATGTAGACCCTGAAGCAGCTGAAGTTCCCTC
>NW_021146588.1:0-25000 GCF_002837175.3 Physeter macrocephalus
GTCTGATATATGATTTGCAAATATTTTCTCCCATGTTTTCAGTTACCTTTTAACTTTCTTGATCGTGTCTTTTGAACCTGGATGAAGTCCAATATCTACTTTTGCTTCAGTTGTTTGTACTTTTGGTGTCATATCTAAGAAACTATTGCTAATTCCTGGTTATGCAGATTTATACCTGTTTCCTTCTAAGAGTGATAGTTTTAGCTCTTACATTAAGATCTTTGATATTTTTTGAAGTAATTTAAAATTTTTAATTGTAGCAAAATACACATAGAATGTGCCCTCATAACCATTTTTAAGTGTACAGTTCAGTACTGTCAAGTATATTCACATTGTTGTGCAATCTCCAGAACTTTGTCCTCTTGCAAAACTGAAACTTTATGCCCATTAAATAACAACAACAACTCCCCATTTTCCCCTTCCCCCAGCCTCTGGCAACTGCCATTCTATTTTCTGCCTCTATGAATTTGACTCTGCTAGATGCCTGGCATAAATGGAATCATATAATAATTTGTCTTCTTGTGACTGGCTTATTTCACTTAGAATAATGTCCTGCAGGTTCATCCATGTTGTTGCATATGTCAGAGTTTCCTTCCTTTTTAAGGCTGAATAATTGTCCATTATGTATAGGGAGCACGTTTTGTTCATCCATTCATCCACTGATGGACACTTAGGTTGTTTCCACCTTTTGGCTATTGTGTGAAAAGTGCTGCTATGAGCATGGGTGTGCAAATACTTCTTCAAGTCCTTGACTTCAATTCTTTTAAATATATTCTGAGAAGTGGGATTGCTGAATCATAAGGTATTTCTATATTTAATTTTTTGAGGAACCGCCATACTCTTTTCCACAGTGGCCACACCATTTTATATTCCCACCAGTTATGCAAAAAAAAGGATTCCAATTTCTCCACAGCCTTACCAACACTTGTTATTTTATTTATGATAGCTGTCTTAATGAGTGTGAGGTGATATCTCATTGTGATTTTGATTTGCATTTACCCGATGATTAGTGATGTTGAGCATCTTTCATATGCTTCCTGGCCATTTGGGGTTTTTTTTTGTTTTTTTAAAATTATTTTTGTCTGTGCTGTCTTTGTTGTGGTGTGCGGGCTTCTCTTGTGGAGCACGGGCTCTAGAGCACGTGGGCTTCAGTAAATGCGGCGCGTGGGCTCAGCAGTTGTGGCTTGTGGGCTCTAGAGCACAGGCTCAGTAGTTGTGGCGCACGGGTTTAGTTGCTCCGCGGCATGTGGGATCTTCCCAGACCAGGGCTCGAACCCGTGTCCCCTGCCTTGGCAGGCGGATTCTTAACCACTGTGCCACAAGGGAAGCCCCTTCTTGGCCATTTGTATGCCATCTTTGGAGAAATTGTCCATTCAAGTCTTTTGTCCATTTTTAATTTAGATTGTTTTGTTGCTGTTGAGTTGTAGAAGCTCTTTATATATTCTGGATATCAACTCATCACTGATAAGCCGAGTAATATACTGTGGCGACATTTTCTTTCTTGTACAACTTTGTTTTTCCTGAAATTAACACTTACTTCTCGTCTGTTGGCCTTCTCAGGTTTCTATGTACCCAAATCATTCTTCTTTCACTCTCCAATAGAACTATATAGCCCCTCTCCATTATTTCCCACCCGTCAAATGCACCAGGTAACCTGTCAATCCTCCTCTTCTTCTTCCTCCTCCATCTTCTTTCTTACTTTCTTCCTTCTTTCCTTCCTCCCTCCCTCTCCCCTCCCCCTCCTTCTTTCTTTCTTTCTTTCTTTCTTTCCTTCTTTCTTTCTTTTTTCCTTCTCTCCCTCTCTGAGTCCACAAAGGTTTTAGATATTTTCTTTTCTTACTGTAAGTTGGTTTTCATTCTTTGACTTGGGTACTCAGTGAGTCCTTTCAGTTTAGATCCTCAGGCCCTTCAGTACTGGGAAATTTACTAGATTAAAATTTTTTCCTTCTCTCCATTTTCTCCATTCTCTATAGCATTCCGGCTAGTAAGATATTAGACTTCCCTGGTGGCGCAGTGGTTAAGACTCCACATTCCCAATGCAGGGAGCCCAGGTTCGATCCCTGGTCAGGGAACCAGCTCCCACATGCACGCTGCAACTAAGAGTTTGCATGCCACAACTAAGACCCGGTGCAATCAAAAAAAAAAAAAAAAAGAAAAGATATTAGACTTCCTGCATTGGTCTACTAATATTTTAATATTTTCTCTACTTTTTTTCCCCTATACTTTCTGGGAGATTTCTAGACATACTCTCCCAGACGTTTTATTGAACTTTTAAGTTAAGATGGCCATACTTAAAATTTCTGAGTTCTTTCTTGGTCTTTGTTCTCTATTGATCCTTTTTCATATTGTTCTGTTCTCATTCCATGCATCCCTTTTACCTCTCTGAAGATACTAATAATAGTTTTTGTTTTCCTCTTCTTCTAACGGAAGATGCTTAATTACCTTTCCAATCTCTTCTATGATAAAAGACCATTCATATTTTCTACTTTTTCTTGGGTCATTTTTGTCATTTAAATTCTACCTGGAAATTATACATTTCATCTAGATCATCCAATTTGATGCCACATAGTTCATAATTCCATGAAGAAAACGTTTTAAAAACTCTCTTTTATACCCATGGTTACATCTTTCTTATTCTTTTCCATTTTTACTTTCTTTTTTTCCTTGATCAGTTTTCAATGTAATTAATTTCAATTATTACTGTATATTCATTTTCTCTTCATAATTTTTCCCTTTTTTCTAATTTAGTAAGATAAATACTTACCTCCTTACATACTTAATCAAGAGACTTCTTTTTTTTTCTTTTTTTTTTTTAAAGTTATAGTTTGGCAAACAAAGTTTAAGAGTGTAGAGCATTGTCTGTTTTTTTTGTTTGTTTGTTTATTTATTTATGTATTTTATTTTTGGCTGTGTTGGGTCTTCGTTTCTGTGCGAGGGCTTTCTCTAGTTGTGCAAGCGGGGTCCACTCTTCATCGCGGTGCGCGGGCCTCTCACTTTCGCAGCCTCTCTTGTTGCGGAGCACAGGCTCCAGACACGCAGGCTCAGTAGTTGTGGCTCACGGGCCTAGTTGCTCCGTGGCATGTGGGATCTTCCCAGACCAGGGCTCGAACCCATGTCCCTTGCGTTGGCAGGCAGATTCTCAACCACTGCACCACCAGGAAAGCCCGAGAGACTTTTTATAGAGTTGGGGATTGGCATTAGGGTGCTATATTAGTATAGTAACATGAAAAAATATTAGACAATAAGCTGAGAAAATTCATTGACTAAATGCAAATGTTCATTCGTCCATTCATATTCTTTCCTCTTTAACTGTATGTGTGCTGAAAGGACAAAGAGATGGATTGAATAGAAGTTAGTGGGTAGTTTGGCAGCTGTGGGAAGAAATGCCCAAGGATGCTTATTCCGGAGATGAGAGAAGAGAAAAGAGAAGACTTTGACATCTGCATTAGGTTGTGGCCCTTTTAGAACTTCTGATAGATGAAAACCTACTAAGAGGGCAATCTGGGAGTCTGAAACAAGTAATGACAACTTAAAATTGAATATGGAGGAAAAAAGAGCATTTCACTCACATACACAGTCAGTGTTATTACCATTCCTTGATAATTTAAGAATAGTACTGGGAATTATTTTATTAGAAAATGTCCAGATATTTTCCTGAAAGTGTTTTCAAGCTTAGGAAGAGACCACTGAAATTATTTTAGCCTCTGAACCCTATCCTCTGATTTTTTAAAATTTTATTTTATTGAAGTATAGTTGATTTACAATGTTGTGTTAATTTCTGCTGTACAGCAAAATGATTCACTTATATATATATATATAGTTTTTCATATTCTTTTCCATTATGGTTTATCACAGGATATTGAATATAGTTCCCTGTGCTATAGAGTAGGACCTTACTGTTTATCCTTTCTCTATGTAATAGTTTGCATCTGCTAACCCCAAACTCCCTCCCGGACCCCCTCCCCCTTGGCAACCACAAGTCTGTTCTCTATGTCTGTAAGTCTGTTTCTGTTTCATAGATAAGTTCATTTGTGTCATATTTTAGATTTCACATATAAGTGATACATATGGTATTTGTCTTTCTCTGACTTACTTCACTTAGTATGATAATCTCTAAGTCCAACCATGTTGTTGCAAATGGCATTATTTCATTCTTTTTATGGCTGAGTAATATTCCATTGCACATATATATATGTATATATGTATCTCACATCACATCTTCTTTATCCATTCGTCGATCCCTATCTGTGTTTTTATTATTCATAGTGCATAGTATCCTTATGATCTTAATGGAGGTGTTTTTGTTTTGTTTTGTTCTTACAGAGGGGGGATATGTTTTTAAATGAAAAGTTCTAATGTTTTCTCAAATATCAGTCTTGTTTTGTTCCTCAGAAACTTGGCGAAAATAGAGCTTTCAGATAAGAATCTAATTTTCCCCCAACATCTGATCAGAAAAAATTTCAAACATACAGAAAATTGGGAAGAATTGAACAATGAACACCCATATACCCACAAATTAGGTTACAGTCAGAATTTAATTTTTACTGACTTGAATTCATATTTGCCTAAGCCACTGAGTGATGTTGAATGGAGCGATAGCTCTACCATAATTACATAGAAAGTATTCTGTGCCTACTGGTAAAGCCAGTGTTTCATAAGAGCTCTGTACTGTGGCCAATTTCATGAATGCTTTAAACAAGCCAATACAGGTCAGCTGTTAGCTGGGTGGAGGAGCTTCCAGAGAGTTCTCCCCAGCTTAGAGAAACAAAACTTCAAACTCAAAGTCATCTGGCTTGCTGCCTAAGACATCTACAGATTTTGGCTCTTAGGAGGAGGTGTTGTCCATGGGCATAGCCTAGGACTTTCTGGTTGCACAACAAGGGAGCAACAGCCATTGCTCTGGGCTAGAAGGTGACACAGATAGCAATGAAGAGGAGGGGTAACAGGGATAACAATCCTCCAACATTGATTTTCCTAGAAGTTTTACCCTAAGATTAGTGGTAACTGTGCCTGCAGATGGCACACTGCTCTCCCCAACGTACTATTTTTTACAAATTCACACAACCTTCTCCAGGGTTTCCAGAGCCACAAAAGCTTTTAAAGAGAAAAGGGAACACAATTCTTTGAAATCGAAGGAAAACAGTGCCAATCATCTCTCTCAGTGGGTTCCAACTACCGTATGTGATATCACAAGCTATATATTTCAATCATAGTAATTGCTGCATTTTGGCAAATCATCATGTATCTTTGGCTTCTTTCTTTCTCTGGAAGTTCTTCAGTTAAGAACAGCTGCCAAAGCAAAAAGATGGGTGCTCATCAGTGAGCTGCTTCTCACAGAAGAAAAATAGCATTGTGGCTGAGGAAAACCTATGTCAGTACATCTACCGATCTTATCCTGTAAGAACTGAAGTATATTTCTCATCGCCAAAGCCCCTGGGGACAGTCCTGAATGCACAGCTTTGAACACGAGTGGAATACTTGGGTGAATATTAAAATAATACTTTTAGAATGGGGCTAGAATTTTTAAATGATAGAAGTCCCTCCCTCTTTTGCCTTTCTGAATGCATGACCTTAACTCTAGATCAAGGATCAGCAAATATTTTGTGTAGGAGCCAAATAGCAGATATTTTTAAAAATTTTATTATATTGAAGTATAGCTGATTTACAATGTTATGTTTCTTTCTGCTGTTCAGCAAAGTTCTACTTTTTATTCTTTTTCATTATGGTTCATCACAGGATATTGAATACAGTTCCTTGAGCTATACAGTAGGACCTTGTTGTTTATCCATTATCTATGTAATAGTTTGCATCTGCTAATCCCAAACCCCCAATCAATCCGTGCCCTACACCCCGCTTGGCAACCACAAGTCTGTTCTCTATGTCTGTGAGTCTGTTTCTGTTTCATAGATAAGTTCATTTGTGTCGTATTTTAGATTTCACATATAAGTGATATCATATAGTATTTGTCTTTCTCTTTCTGATTTACTTCACTTAAGTAGGATAATCTCTAGGTCCATCCATGTTGCTGTAAACGGCATTATTTCATTCTTTTTTATGGCTGAGTAGTATTCCATTGTAGATATATAGCACGTCTTCTTTATCCATTCATCTGTTGATGGACATTTAGGTTGTTTCCAAGTCTTGGCTCAAACAGCAAATATTTTAGTCTTTGTGGGCCATACAGTCGATCTTACAAGTATGCAACTCCACCATGGTAGTGCAAAAGCAGCCAGATAATACATAGAGGAATGAGCACGTTTGATTCCAATTCAACTTTATTTATGGACATCTAAATAAAGGCTACATTCGTTATTCACAAAACACAGACCTCAGATTTACTCTGCACAACCAAACTACAGCATGAGTTAAAATTTCATAGGTCCACTACACTGTTTACAATGGATGTTTCCTCAAATATAGTCTAATTCTTAATAGTTAGAAACGTTTAATTCAATTTGTGAAGCCACATCCAACAGGTACCTACTGTATAGCACAGAGAACTATACTCAGTATTTTGTAATAACCTATAAGGGAAAAGAACTTGAAAAAGAAATATATATATGTATGACAATATATATGTATAACTGAAAGTAACACAACGTTGTAAAGCAACATATTTCAATTAAAAAAATCTGTGAAGCCTCAGGATTAGAGATTCATACTGAGCCTATATTTTCACCATAATTTGAAAAGTGACATGTAAAGGTTAAGAACATAGGTTTTAGAGTCAGTCAGATGTGAATTCAAATCCAGCCTCTGCAGCTTTCTTAGCTGTGTGATAGTAGGTAAATGGAAGAACACTTCTCCATGTTTCTTCACTTGTATAACAGGCAAATGGTTTGTTTGGAAGATTAAAAGAAAGAATGAATATGAAACCCTCAACACGGTGTTCAGTAAGTGCTCTATAGATGTTAACTCATTATCATTATTTGGTAAGTCATTAGTAAGTAACAATTTTTATTTGTATCCGTGTGGAAAAATCATCCATGTCATTGGGATTCAATAGTTCATTTCAGTGACTATATACCATTTTGTAATTAGGAAAAGCGCCCTAATGTAATGTCATATTTGTTTAATTGGGAAGCCCTGTGATTAATTTGATATGACAGATCAATTATACAGTGAGCTCCCCAAGGTGTGTATTTAGATGTTTTGGCACTCTGACTACCTTTCCAAATCTGTGAGTTAATGGTACTTGCTGTCCAGGTATACTGTTTAAATTAATATTTATTAAAACATTTTTAAAAAGAGCTCAGGCACCTTATGGAGAGCTCCAAATCTCATTAGTGTTCAAATGCAATTTTAAAGTGATTTGTAAAATTTTTTTCTTTTTTTGGATAATACACAGTACATAGGACAAAATCCAAAAGGTACCAAAGACTATATTGTGAGAAGGAAGTTTTCATTTCCCCACTACATGCTCTAGTTCCACAGTGCTCTCCTAAGAAGATGCAGGACTTCCCTGGTGGCGCAGTGGTTAAGAATCTGCCCGTCAATGCAGGGGACACAGGTTCGAGCCCTGGTCCGGGAAGATCCCACATGCCACGGAGCAATTAAGCCCGTGCGTCACAACTGCTGAGCCTGTACTTTAGAGCCCATGAGCCACAACTACTGAGCCCGTGAGCCACAATTACTGAAGCCCACACACCTTGAGCTCGTGCTCCTCAACAAGAGAAGAAGAATCTGCCCGTCAATGCAGGGGACACAGGTTCGAGCCCTGGTCCGGAAAGATCCCACAGGCTGCGGAGCAACTGAGCGCGTGTGCTGCAACTACTGAGCCTGCGCTCTAGAACCCGCGAGCCACAACCACTGAGCCCGTGTGCTGCAACTACTGAAGCCGGAGCGCCTAGAGACAGTGCTCCGCAATGAGAAGCCAAGGCAATGAGAAGCCCAAGAACTGCAACAAAGAGTAGACCCTGCTCGGGGCAACTAGAGAAAGCCCACACGCAGCAAGGAAGATCCAATTCAGACAAAAAAAAAAAACGAGAGAGCGAGATGCAAACACGTGCAGGTGCAGAGGGGTGTATGTGTACACACAGGTAAACGTAACACTCACGCTGTTCTGCACTTGCTTTATTACTTGAAACATACGGGACACTCCCATAAGCTCTGCATATGGAGCTGCCCTTTGATTTTTAAATGGCTGCTTAATATTTCGTCACAGGGATGTGTCCCACATTATTTAACCAGCCCCCAGGGACGGACTTTTAGGTTGTCTCCAATTGTTTGCTGTTAATAAGGAAACGTGCCATGCTTCCTTGGAACTTTTAACCTTCTTTACACCGTGATTTTGTTCTCCTTTTTCTTCCAGCATGACTGCGAAGTGATTCTGCGGGGCTTTCCCGAGGCCCCTGGCCCCAGACCTCAGCTAGTACTGGTGGGGTTCCCAGGCCTTCCCCACTAGCCTCCCGTGCACCTGCTGGCCCACGCCCCGGGATGTGTGCGCACGCGCGCCGGCTGTGTTACCCACCCCATCTGTGTGTGTGTGCGCGCGCGCGCGCGCGCGCCGGCTGTGCTAGCAACCCCGTGTGTGTGGGCGCGTGCGCGCGCGTGCCAGCTGTGTTACCAAACGTGTGTGTGTGTGTGTGTGCCGGCTGTGTTACCAACCCCTCTGTGTGTGTGTGTGTGTGTGTGTGTGTGCGCGCGCGCGCGCGCCGGCTGTGCTAGCAACCCCGTGTGTGGGCGCGTGCGCGCGCGTGCCAGCTGTGTTACCAAACGTGTGTTTGTGTGTGTGCGCGCCCACGCCGGCTGTGTTACCAACCCCTCCGTGTGAGTGTGTGTGCGCGCGCGCGCGCCGACTGCGTTGCCAACCCCGTGTGTGTGCGCGTGCGCGCGTGTGCCAGCTGTGTTACCAACCCCATCTGTGTGTGTGTGTGCCCGTGCCGGCTGTGTTACCAACCCCATCTCCGTGTGTGTGTGTGTGTGTGTGTGTGTGTGTGCGCGCGCGCGCACACGTGTCCCCCGCTGATCGCCGCACGCCCGCGTGGGAGGGGTCGGTGCGGGCGCGAGCCGAGTCCCGGCTGCGTCGCGACCCGCGGCCTGCGGTCCCGGCCTGAGACTCCCGCGGACGCCGCAGCCACGGTCCCCAGCCCTCTCAAAGCCGGGAGGTGTTTAAAGGTGTCTCCCAGAAACAGGCGCAGCCCGGGCAGCCCGCCTCCGGAACAATGGGTCCTTTCAGCCTCCCCTTAGATGGATGGCCCGTCACCATGACAACCACCATTGTGGGAAGTCGGAGCTGTCCCGGCCCCCGACGCTCCCCGGCGCCCCTCCCCCGCGCCCCGCCGTATGGTGTGTGGCATTGGCAGCTGTTGTCCAAAGAAGGCACCTCTTTGTCTCCAGGGGATGAAAGACATTTGGTTTCCATCGCCCCCCCTTTCTCTCCGTCGACCCCTCTCCCCGCGCCCCGACCCCAGAAGGTGCCCCCGGTCCTCGCCCATAGCTTGGGTCTAAATTTCCTCTCGGATTGGCTCTTCCCAGAGCATTCCTGCCTTTATCTCGAACTCTGAGTCCCTAAAAGTCCCACTCTCGAGTGGTGTCTAAACTGGGGCAACTCACTTTAGGCATCCCGGGTGCTTTTTCCAACTCTGGTCCCGGGGTCCCGGCACCAGCCCGGCTCCCCTCAGACCCAACAGCACCACCTTCCGTAGCCGAGAGCTCATTACCGGGTCCGGCCCGGCTGCGCGGATGCTCTCGGCGCCAAGGTTGGGAGTTGAGTCTGTTCGTGGCAATAAGGGCTAGTTGGTTAACTGTCTCGGGGATCTGGACCTCAAACTGCTGGACGCCTTCTGGCCAAAGAAGAGGCCACGCGGTAACAATATGATATGACCTGTATTGTGATCAGAATTCTAACTTAAATGGATTATTAAACCATTTTTTAAGTTTTGTATGACTTTTCATGAATACCTAAATATGATTTCCTTTATTTTATTTTTTTATTTTTTTGTGGTACGCGGGCCTCTCACTGCTGTGGTCTCTCCCGTTGCGGAGCACAGGCTCCGGACGCGCAGGCTCAGCGGCCATGGCTCACGGGCCCAGCCGCCCCGCGGCATGTGGGATCCTCCCGGACCGGGGCACGAACCCGTGTCCCCTGCATCGGCAGGCGGATTCTCAACCACTGCGCCACTAGGGAAGCCCTGATTTCCTTTATTTTGCCTCTGGAGGAACTTTATAAAAATTAAATTTAAAAAGGAGAAAAAAAATCTTTGGCTGACGGTGCGTCTGGGATTTCGTGTTGGAAGAGTATTGCTCCTGGACCTCTAATCTGCCCCAGAGACCTTAAAATTGGAACAGATGGTGTTTTCCAGACCTATCTGCAAAGAAAAAAGGTTACAGTGATGAGAGGAAAAGCAGGATCAAGGAGGCGGGATATTGTGAGGAGAAAAATGCAGAAGCTGGGTGGTGATTGCCAGTGTGGACAGGAAGAAAGAGAGCAAAACTGGGTGTATTGAACTATTATGGAGATAAAAACACGCTTTAGGATTCTGTGTGGGTAGAAAAAATAATCAGAGTAGTCATAAAATTTTATTTGATACTCAAAGGGTAGACGCTGTAGAGGGAGAAATGTGAGGATAACGGTTCCAGATCTCATTAAGTCTTTCTACTGTTGTTTTTTTGAATACATTGAAGATTTGGAAGGACATTTGAAAAACTTTGGGAATGTTAAAAGTATGACAAGTGTAAGGGAAAGGAAGTTCAGCAGGTGACTGACAAGAGGTGCATTTTTCTGGTCTTTGCTTCCAGTTACCAACAATTACTTTTGGTAAACAGGAAGCAGCCGCGCCTGGCACACAGGAAACAAGTATTTGCAAAACAAGGGTCTGTTTTGTTTTGTTTTCTCTGAGAATCATTTTTATCTAAATAACTACCTAGAAAATAATAAGTGTGTTACTCTGAAAACTTTTGTTTATAATCCAAGCTCCTTTTCCCCCCATCACTGCTGAATAAATTTTGCTGGAAATTCTGTCGAGTTTTCTGTGAGATTTTATGAATATTTCCCCAGTGATTTCAAATGAGAGTCATAATAAAGTGTCACAATTAGAAACTCTAGTTATTTAATTACATGGGGTTTAGAAAGTCTTTAAGATTGTTAGTAACAAGTAAAAGCAATTTTCCCATGGTTATATCTGTCGTCTGATTTATACCAATAAGTGCGTCATTTGATTTTATTAAAGTTACACATGGAACTATGTAGAAATGTGCTCTTTGGAGTTCAGGGGCCACCGTGGGGATTAAAACTGAGGCCAAGCGGACAGAACTCCAGGGTTCCAATCCCTGGTCATTCAGAGCAGCTCTGCTTTATTAGTTTTTTACATAAGCTTTCATTTGTCTAAAAGATTTCACTGCTAAAAAAGAAAGAAAAAGAGACCACTGTTACAAAAGAAATTTAGAGTTGAAAAGATCTTGGAGATAATTTAGTCCAATCCTCTCATTTTACAGATGAAGACATTGAGATCCAAGGAGTTTATCTAGATAACCTGCCTAAGATCAAGCCATCTATTTGTGGCTATTTATGACCCTGTGACCATTTGCCTTTCCTACAACCCTTTCAGACCAGAGCTGGCCACATTACCCCTTCCCTGGCTGTCACTTACTGAACCTTCTTGTTACTATGGACGTGTTTTTTGGTCTTATCTTAATCTTGCAGAGATTAAATAAAAGCTATCTTGTGGAGCTTTCCTGTTTTCTAGTCTGCCTTACCTAAGGCCTTCAATTCCAGACTTTATTTAAAATATCCAGTCTATTCATTGACTGTAGCTGCTATTCACTCCCACTGGCTGTGGACAGGCTGTTAGTTGTCTATCCAATATCCATTCTCCTGTCTTCCTTATAAACAGAGTCCCATTTTGGGGGTGGAGGTAGTAATGTACCCAGGTAAAAACATTCCTGGGACTGGGGTGGGGGGGCAGGAAGGATAAATTAGGAGTTTAGGATTAACAGATACACTACTATAGATCAAATAAGTAAACAATGAGACCTACTGTATAGCACTATAGCAATATAGGGAACTATATTCAATATCTCGTAATAACCTATAATGGAAAAGAATCTGAAAAAGAACATATATATATATATGAACGTATATATCTGAATCACTTTACACCTGAAACATTGTAAATCAGCTATACTTCAATTTTTAAAAACCACAAAAAAACCTAAAAACAACAACAATAACACACACACACCAAGTAAAAAGCAAGCAAAATAAAACATTCCCAGGACTTCTTTTAGCTTATTTCTGAGCAATAGAGCACAAGTGGGACTTCAGGAAAAGCTCATTAAAGGCAAGTGACTCCAGTGACTCATGCCCATTTGCTCTTTGTCTTTTCTCCTTCTTTCTGCCTGGAATATAGCTTGATGACTAGAGCAACAGCAACAATTTTGTGAGCATGAGGGTGAAAGCTCCACCCTAGAAATGGTAGAATGGGGCAAGCTAAGAGAAGCCTGATGTGAAGCTGCCATTCCAGCTCTGGATCTCCTACTTCTTTTTTTTATATAAATTTATTTTTATTTATTTATTTTTGGCTGCGTTGGGTCTTCGTTGCTGCGCGCTGGCTTTCTCTAGTTGTGGCGAGCGGGGGCTACTCCTTGTTGCGGTGCGCGGGCTTCTCTTGTTGCGGAGCACGGGCTCTAGGTGCGCAGGCTTCAGTAGTTGTGGAGCACGGGCTTCAGTAGTTGTGGTGTGCGGGCTTCAGCAGTTGTGGCGTGCGGGCTTCAGCAGTTGTGGCTCACAGGCTCTAGAGTGCAGGCTCAGTAGTTGTGGCACAAGGGCTTAGTTGTTCCACAGCATGTAGGATCTTCCCGGACCAGGGCCTGAACCCGTATCCCCTGCAATGGCAGGCAGATTCTTAACCTCTGTGCCGCCAGGGAAGCCCTCTCCTACTTCTTGACTTCTCATAATGGGAGAGAAAAATAAATCCCTATCTTATTTAAGTTAGTGTTATTTGGGTTTTCTTTTACATGAAACTGAACATAATCTCCACTGGCTCCCGGTTAGAATAAGAACAAAGCAGGAATTCAGTTTTACTGAATGATCCTTTTTTGAACACTTACTAGTTGCTCATATAGTACTTACATATACCATCACACACATCATTCACTTATTCATATAATGAAACAATCTCCTCCCTGTATTCCCTACCCCTGGCTACATATGTTCATGTCTCTTGTCCAGAAGCTAGGTCCATGTGTTGTAAGACCTAAAATTTCAAGTGCTGCCTTGACGTCTTTGAGCATCACAGGGCCCAAAGTCCTCGCCAGATATGTCCCCACCAGCAGGAAATTCTCCCTGCCTGACGAGTTCCTCTACAGCTGGACCTGCACTCCATGCCATCCTCAAATTACTGGATTTTGCCTCCTTGTCGGTTCTCAAAATTATTCAAGCAAGCCAATCACATAGCACTGCAGGAACCAAGGGTCATCCCACCCTCTTGTCACTACAAAGTTGCAACCCACTGCCCTTGTCGCTTCACTCTATGCCAGGGTGCGGCCCCCATGTGGCCCTGCGTGCTGTGCGATGTCCCCTTCCCCCAGGCTGTGAGCCTTTGTTGCTTATAAACTGCTGTCAGGGTCATCTGCCCAGCGTTGGGTGTCCTGTGTTTGGCCATCTCATACGATTAAGGGCAGGGTGAATAAGAGGTGCTCAGAACAGTCCATTTATTCAACAAACATTTATCGAGACTTCTTGGGTGCCAGGTACTGTGCTAGACTAGGGCTATAAGGGTAAACAAGACGGATACAGCAAGACACACATACTCTAGTGAGGAAGACTGACAAAGAAAAAGTCAACAGAGAAATGAATGCGGTCATCACCGGCTGCGATAGGTGTTATAAAGAATAGACAGAGGGCTTCCCTGGTGGCGCAGTGGTTGAGAGTCCGCCTGCCGATGCAGGGGACACGGGTTCGTGCCCCGGTCCGGGAAGATCCCACATGCCGCGGAGCGGCTGGGCCCGTGAGCCACGGCCGCTGGGCCTGCGCGTCCGGGGCCTGCGCTCCGCAACGGGAGAGGCCACAACGGTGAGAGGCCCGTGTACCGCAAAAAAAAAAAAAAAAAAAAAAAAAAAATGAGTAGACAGAGAATAGCCTAGGGTAGCAGAGGAAGAGGGAGATGGGGGAGGATTTGCATAAGGCGATAATGGAAGACTCTGAGAAGGCGATCTAGGAAGACCTCAAGGAAGAAAAGGAGCTAGCTACAGAAGACCAGGGGAAGAGCTTTTCACGCAGAGGAAACAACATAGTCTAGGGCCTAGAAAGCAGGGTGTGTTGGGGATGAGGAATGGCAAGAGATTCAGCTGGAGACTCAGGAGGGGATAAGGTAACAGAGATGTGCCTTAGTCCATTTCTGCTGCTATAACAAAAATACCACAGGCTGAGCAGCTTAAACAACAGATATTTATTTCCCACCATTCTGCAGGCTGGGAAGTCCAAGATCAAGGTGCCAGCAGATTTGGTGTCTGGTGAGGACCTGCTTCCTGTTTCAGAAGACGGCTGTCTTTTCTCTGTGTCCTCACGCGGCAGAAGGGGACGGGTTGGTCTCTGGGGTCTCTTTTCTAAGCGATCCACTCATGAGGGCTGCACACTCACGTCCTAACCGCCTTGCAAAGGCCCTACCTCCCACTGTCTCATTGGGCATTTGGATTTCACACACAGGTTTTGAGGGGACGCAAACCTTTAGCCTACAGCAAGGTGGTAAATAAATTTGGATTGAATGCCGCGGGAAGGCACTGAAGGCATCTGAGCTGCAGGTAACTATTTACAGCTTGAAGAGCTCACTTTTGCTGCTGTAAAAAAAAAAAAAAAAAGGATTCAAGGGGTGAGTGTGGAACCGGGAGACCAGTCTGGAGGTGGTTTAGAGTCGTTCAGGCCATGGTGGCCTGGACTAGGGCGGAGTTGAGAGAAGAAAGATTCCTGATCTACTTTAGAGATCGAATCCACACGGCTTGCTTCTGGATCGTTGGGGGAGGAGGATAATGGAGTAGTTAAGGATGATCATGGGTACAGTAGGTCCCCTTCAACTGAAACTTCAAGTTGTGAACTTTCAAAGATGCAAACGTGTGTTCGCATGTCCAATCACTTAAGTTAGTTCGCGTGTCTGGCGTACCTTGTCACATGCGTGCATCCTCTACAAGTGGTTGTGCTTTTGTGTACTTTACTGTACAGTACTGTATAGAGTACAGTAGTACAGTATCTTTATTTCAAGCCCAGGATGCATGGAAGCAAGCGTAAAAGCAGCAGTGATGTAGCTGGTACTCCTGTACTTTTCAAGGTACTATACTGTAAGATTAAAAATGTTTTCTTTATTTTTTGTGTTTGTTTTTTATGTATTATTTGTGTAAAAACTATTATAAACCTATTACAGTACAGCACTAGATAGCCGATTGTGTTAGTTGGGTACCTAAGCTAACTTCGTTGGACTTACGAACAAATTGGACTTGCGAACACGCTCTCGGAACAGAACTCATTCGTATGTAGGGGACTTGGTGTATCGGTTTGAGGAGTTAAATGGATAGTGCTGTCGTTTACTAAGATGGGGAAAACTGGAGCTGGAGTAGGGCTGGAGGAAGGAACAGATCTGGGAGGGAAACTCAAGAGTTCCTTTTTGCCCTATTAAGATGTCTGTAAGGCAGACCCCTAAGTGGAGAAGTCAAGTGGGCAATTGGATATGTGTGTCTGGAGGTCTGTCAAAAGTTTGAGATTGGATGCATAAAATCAAGAGTACATCATTCAGGGACTTCCCTGGTGGCTCAGTGGTTAAGAATCCGCCTGCCGGGAGGGTGGGAGGGAGACACAAGAGAGGAGGAGATATGGGGATATATGTATATGTGTAGCTGATTCACTTTGTTATAAAGCAGAAACTAACACACCATTGTAAAACAATTATACTCCAATAAAGATGTTTAAAAAAAGAATCTGCCTGGCAATGCAGGGGACATGGGTTCGAGCCCTGGTCCGGAAGATCCCACATGCAGCAGAGCAAATAAGCCCATGCGCCACAACTACTGAGCCTGTGAGCCGCAACTATGGAAGCCCGCACGCGTAGAGCCCGTGCTCCGCAACAAGAGAAGCCACCGCAATGAGAAGCCCGTGCACCGCAATGATGAGTAGCCCCCGCTTGCCGCAACTAGAGAGAAAGCCCGTGCACAGCAATGAAGACCCAACGTAGCCAAAAATAAATAAATAAATAAATTTATTTAAAAAAATATGAGTACATCATTCAAAGTGGACTTACACTCATGAGCTCCTCTAGACAGGTAGGCAGAGAATGGAGGAGGGTCTCGTAAGAAGCCGTAGAAGAAGGCCCGGACCCCAGACGTGCGAGTGGGGCCTCAGCGTTGGGTGTTCCTAGGGTTACTTATGTAGGGAAGGGCCATGTGGTGCGATGATTCCTTCCCCCAGGACATGCAAATCAGTGGGCTCCTGGGGCTGCCGGGAGAGGGATGCTTGTCTTCTTGTCACGCATTGTTTGGGTCTCAGTAACTCAAGAGGGCTTTGCTGGGGCTCCCAAGTACGAGGAGTGACAGAGAACCTCTGCCCGCTGGAAGCGGGTGTGCATCCCGCGATGCTCCGATGATGTCACATCTTGTGAGCTGCATTATTGGTTGCATGTTACTCTTTCTGCTCATTGCCCGTTATTATCCCCAGATCTTTAGACACGCTCTGTCTGTGTCCACCTAGTCTCAGCTCTGCTATGGGAAATTAAACAAAAACTAGTGTGGCTACCCCGGTGTTGAAGAGTTGGGGACACGGAGCCTCCCAAGCTCAGCATGGCGGGGGCAGCAGCCAGCTTGTTCCAGAGCAGGGCTGTCACGTCCAAGCCCTCCTCTCCACAGGGACAGGCTCATCCTACAGCCAGGCTTAAAGAACCTGTTTTGATTTTTTTAGCGGAATCTGGTCTTTTCTTTAGAGTTTTCTTCCCCACATTTGATTGTAAGGTCCATGAAACCACGCTTTAATTGTCTTTGCCCCCTCGGGGTCCAGGTGGTAGTAGGCCCTCCATAACTGTTCCTTTCATAGGTGAATGAATGTATCTAAAGCATTGAGCTATGTACCCTGTGATCCTCAAAGAGTTCACAGTTCAGTGATGGGGACCAGATTTGTACACGACATATGGCAGAGGGGCAAGAGCACTGTAGGTCACCTGACAGAGCTGTGAAATGCTATTTGATCACAGAGGAACTACTTCCAGTGTAGGGGCATCAAGCTGGGGACAGACTTCGTGGAGGAGAGAACATATGGCTGGGCTCGAGGGCTGGAGAGAATTTCCACAAAAAGGATGAGTAAGACATGCCAAGCAGAGGATCAGTGGGAGCAAAGACATGGAGGGGAGGCATCCCATTTCTTCAGGGGGTGACCAGTGAAAGGGTAGCGTGTGTGGACAGGAGGTGGAAGTGTCAAGCCAGAGATGAGTGTTGGAGCCCCACTGAGAAGCCCTTGCAAATGTCTTTCTCAGTGAGCAAGTTCTCTCTCATCTCAGATCCCCAAATTAATTAATTAATTAATCATTACCAGGAACCCCTGAGACCTGGCACTGGTTTTTTTTTTAACTTTGTTAAAAAATTTTTTTATTGGAGTATAACTGATTTACAATGTTGTGTTAGTTTCAGGTGTACAGGAAAGTGATACAGCTATATATATATGAATATATATATATATATTTTCTTTTTCAGGTTCTTTTCCCATATAGGTTATTACATAATATTGAGTAGAGTTCCTTGTGCTAATCAATAGGTCCCTGTTAGTTACCTATTTTATATATAGTAGTGTGTATGTGTTCATCCCAATCTCCTAATTTATCACTTCCCTTCACGTTTCCCTTTTGGTAACCATAAGTTTGATTTTGAGATCCGCGAATGAGTTTCTGTTTTGTAAATAAGTTCATTTGTTTCATTTTTTGTTACATTCCACATATAAGTGATATCATACAGTATTTGTCTTTCTCTGTTTGACTTACTTCACTTAATATGATAATCTCCAGGTCCATTCATGTTGCTGCAAATGGCATTATTTCATTCTTTTTTATGGCTGAGTAATATTCCATTGTATACGCAGCACATCTTCTTTATCCCTTCCTCTGTCGATGGACATTTAGGTTGCTTCCATGTCTTGGCTATTGTAAATAGTGCTGCAATGAACATGGGGTGCATGTGTCTTTTTGAATTATGGTTTTCTCTGGGTATATGCCCAGGAGTGGAATTGCTGGATTATATGGTAGTTCTATATTTAGTTTTTTTGTTTTTTTAATTTATTTAATTTATTTATTTTTGTCTGTGTTGGGTCTTCGTTGCTGCACACGGGCTTTCTCTAGTTGCGGTGAGCAGGGGCTACTCTTCATTGTGGTGCGCGGCCTTCTCATTGCGGTGGCTTCTCTTGCTGCGGAGCATGGGCTCTAGGCACACAGGCTTCAGTAGCTGTGGCTCGCGGGCTCTAGAGCGCAGGCGCAGTAGTGGTGGCGCACAGGCTTAGTTGCTCCACAGCATGTGGGATCTTCCCGGACCAGGGCTCAAACCCGTGTCCCCCGCGTTGGCAGGCGGATTCTCAACCACTGCGCCAGCAGGGAAGCCCTATATTTAGTTTATTAACGAACCTCTGTACTGTTCCCCATAATGGTTGTACAAATTTACATTCCCACCAACAGTGTAGGAGGGTTGGGATTGGTTTTTTTTGGTAGAAAACTTCGCAGCAGCAAGAGCTGTTAAACACTAGGATGGTTCATCAGTGGCAGCTTTAGAAAATCTTTTCCTGGAGATTTTCTTTCTTTCTTTGTTTCCTTCTTTCTCTTCCTTCCTTCCTTCCTTCCTTTCTTTCTTTCTTTCTTTTTCTTTCCTTCCTTCGTTCCTTCCTCCCTCCCTCCCTCCTTTCCTTCCTTCCATTTTTTTTTGGTCACACCGCACTGTGGCTTACAGGATCCTAGCTCCCCGACTAGGGACCAAACTGAAACCCTCAGCACTGAAAGCACAGAGTCCCAACCGCTGAACCACCAGGGAATTTCCCCCTGGAGATTTTCATGCCTGAAATAGACTCACCTTTTGTCCATGATTTCCTGTGGTCTCTCTTAAAACCATGGGAATGTACTATTCGAGCTCCCAAGTTCTATGTTGTTTGGTTCAACTCAACAAATATTTGCGTGTTGACTTGTTAGTGACCCTGGGCATCGCTATGACTGAATTCATGCCATCTCTCCTTGCCCTCAACATGCCTCTCTTCCTGGGATCCCCATCTCAACATATGACACTTCCATCCACATGGTTGCCCAAATCAGAAACCTATGAAGCAACTCTGATTCCTAGTCTCTGTCACCACTCACTTTCAATTAGTCCCTGATCTCTACCCTTCTACCTATCATTGGAATTTGTCCGCTTCTTTCCAACCCCCCCGTCTTGGCTGCAGTCACAAGCATCTCTCATGTGGATTACCGCAGTAGTCTCAATGCTCTCCCTGCCCCCAAGCTCGGCCTTCTTCAATCTGTCCCATACACATGGTCTTTCTGAAATGTCACTCTGAAGGCATTTCACTCTCCCACTTAACATCTCTTAGGGGGCTTTCGGGCTTCTGAGAGAGGCAGGAGGTGGCACTTCAAGGAGAACTGCTTAGACCTCGCTGTGTGCTTGAATTCCATCTCTGCCTCTCATCTACTTGCTTGACCTTCAGTAAGTTACTTAAGCACTCCCTGCAGTTTTCTCGTCTGTAAAAAGGGGGTCATAGCAATGCTTCATTTTAGGGTAGCTGGGGGGATGAAATGAACCTGGGTCTTCCCCTCTTCTATGAACCCTTAACTTTGGAGTCCCCCGACTCTGGGCCTCTCCTCTCTCTGTGCTCACTCTCTTAGTCACCTCACCTAGTCCCATGACTAAATATCCATATATACTGATAACTCCAAATTTATGTCTGTAGTTCAGACCTCTCTCCCAGACCCTAAACTCATATATCTGGCTGCCTTCCCAACATCTCCACTTGGATGGCTACTAGAGGTGCAGTGTTTTATAACAATTAACAAATATTACATGCACACTATTGTATACAGAATGGGTAAACAATAAGTTCCTACTGTACAGCACAGGGAACTATATTCAATATTCTGTGATAAACCATAATGGAAAAGAATATGAAAAAGAATGTCTACATGTGTATAACTGAATCGCTTTGCAGTACAGCGGAAATTAAGACAGCATTGTAAATCAACTATACTTCAATAAAATAAATTTTAAAAAAACAACAACAATTATTACGAAGCTCACGACCACCTGGCTCCTACTTATCCCCCCTAATCTCATTTTAGGAAAAAAAAAAAAAGAAGAAAGTCTCATTCTTTCTTCTGTTCTAGCTCAGCTGTAGTTTCCTCTCTCGTCTCTAGCTTTCCACGTGTACTCTTCTCTGTCCTTCCACCCCAGTGGAATCTGTACTCCTCTTTCAGGTTTCAGTTTAGATGGACTTCCCTGACTCTAAGTCAGCCCCTTCCACCGGCAACGCCCCGCTCCCCCATATGCTTCTTGCTCATCACACCGTTTTGTAATTGCTTCTCATTTGTCTTCTCAGCCAGGCTCTCTGACAAGAGACTTGGCCTGTGATGTTGGTCACTGCAGTATCCCCGGCACAGGGCTTCATACATGGGAGGCTCTCAGCAAAGGTTAATTCAGTGAATGAGTGAGAAATGCCCGCAGCAGTGATAGCATCTCTGCACCTTAGACACACGTTGTTTAGTAACCGTGTGTAATTGTATCTTGTGCTGCTTCTTAGGCAGTAACAATCGCTGACACTTTTCTACTCAATCCTCACAACTTTCCGAAGTAGGTACTGAAGTAGGTACTATTAGTGTCCTTATTTGAAAGTAAGGAACTTGACATTTAGGGAAGTTAAGATACTTTCTCAATGACACAGCTGGTAAAGTGCTGGAGCAGGATTCAAACCCGGGGGTCTGGCACCAGAGCCCCTAACCCTACAGGACGCTTCATGACTCAGCCATTCTGATTTGGGGTTGTCTCTCGAACTTCGTTCAGAATTAGCCAACTATCTTCCCTTAGCAAGTATGGCAAAGAACAATCCATGCCCCCTTCAATAAACACCTATCATGGTCCTGTGTCAGGAGGAGCTGCCGCTCCCAGTGAAAACCACAGCACAGGCAGGGAGATGCGCTCCTTGTCTGGGGTATCGTTACGATCATCACCACAGCTTACCATTTTCTTGAACACATTCAACGTCCAGGCACCGCGGCAAACCCCTTCCACACCCCATCCCACTTAACAACTAGGTTTAACCTTGTCTTTTGACTTCTACTGCATGCTTTTCTGGGTCACAGTGGCTTGACTCAAACTTAAAATAGTCATCAGAGCTCCACTGCAATTTGGAGAGAGACCTGCCCAACCCCCTCATTTTCAGAACTGGGAACTGAGACTCTGAAAGGTTAAGCGCCTTGCCCAAAGTCGAGCAGGTGGTGGTCCAGCTGGGGCCGAAAGAGGCCTCCTGAATCCAGGTTCAGCGCTCTTGACAGGACGCCGTTACAGCCAATCACCTTTACTCAATGCACGTAAATGAAAAGGCATCACGTCCCTTTTTAAATGCACTTATTTAATGGAGAGTAGTTATTACTGCTCAGGATTTATCATCCATGATATGCTCTTCGATAACTCGTGCCCTGGAAGTCACACTTTTTGCATCCGTTTCGAGGCGCACTCCCTGGTTACGCAGGTGGCAGTGAAGACGCCCGGGCCCTTTGTGACTGGGTGGCTAGGGGCCGGGCGGTCCGCCGACTGTTCATGACAGCCAATCAGGGCTCAGAGCCCCAGAGCTGCACCAATTAGAGATTACCGGTGCCTGAACAAGGGCCAATTGGGGGCTCCAGAACAGGGTGAGAGGCGGACCGCGATCAATCAGAGGGGAGCAATGGATCGCCGATGCCCAATGAGCGGCCTTCAGACCTCGGTCGCGGGCGGTGCTGGCGAGAGTCCCGCTGGCCGGCCAATCAGCGGGCGAGCGGCGGCCGGCGGGCGCGGGGGGGCGCCCGCGGGCGGAGCCTGTCCGCGCGGCCGAACAGTGGGCGCTGCGAAGAGCAAGCGGGGTAAGGAGGGCTGTCGACCCGGGTCCCGGGTGCGGCTGGGCGCGCGGGGGTCTGGGCGGGGGCGCGCGGGGCAGGGGCGGGGCCACGGGGTGCAGCCGGACCGACCCTCCGAGCTGCGTGATGCGGCAGGGAGAGGTGAGGGGCTGAGTCCCGGTCTGGGGAGGTGGCCTGCTCCGGCCGGAGGGCTGGGGGAGGAGGGGCCACTGTTGTCATGGCGATGCAGGTGCGCAGAAGTGCGACCCTTTTCAGCCCCGGATAGTGCGCACACCTTAATCCGCCCGCGCCTACCTCGCCCCAAGCGGCCTCCATCCTCCCTGCGACCAGCGCAGAAATAACCCTCGTTGGCAGCCGACTCTGCGCCGCCACAGCGTGGCTCCCCGGCCCCCTCTCCCTCCAACAGTCTCGTCGCCGGCAGAGGGGTTAAGCTCACCCTGCGGCGCTTGGTACAACAGGCCTTCGCGATTTGGCCACCTGGACCAGTTCGCGGAGTGGCCACAGATGGGGTCCCGCGCGGCCGCCTCGTTTCTGGGGACTGGCACCGTAGAGATGCCGCCGCCTGAGGGACCTGGGGGATCCCCCAGAGGGATTTTTTAAAAGGCATCCAGTGTCGAGCGTTGTGCATAACAAGTACTTAGAGAATGAGGCCTGACTGGATAAATCAAGACCACAACGACAGCTCTATTCCGTGGACCATCGCTATCCAGTAGAAATAGGCAGCGATCCACATACTGTGTAATTTTACGTGTTTCAGTAAGCACATTTAAAAAATAAACCAGTTGAATTAATTTTTATATCTTTTATTTACCTAGTGTATCCAGAATATCAATATTAGGTATAATCCGTATTAAGTTAATATTATTAATTGACTTAATTAATTGATATTAAATTATTGGTAAGCTATCTTAAATTCCTTTTTTTTTTTCCATACAAAGCCTTCAAAATCTGGTGCGTGTCTTACATTCACAGCACATCTCAGTTTGGACCAGCCACGTTTGAAGTGTTCAGTGGCCCCATTTGTCCGATGGCTACTGTATGAGACTACACAACCGTAACCATTTCTTATATGTGTGTGTTGTTGCCAAATACATGAAACTCATCAGTGTTCTTTGAAGCCCTCTTGTTACAAGGAGGCAACAAAAAACATGAGGCAGGGGCTTTTTTTCTCAAGGAGCTCCCAGTCCAGTTGAGAAAATAGACACTCAAAAATTAAGTGGAATTTTAAATGGATATGATTCAGGCAGTAGTAAAGATGACAGTATATGATTAGCTGACAAATGAGATGGCTGATAATTACCCTTAGGAATTCGAGGGAGGGATACCTCGGGCTCCTGCAGTAGCGGAAGACTTGAGTCTCGTCTTGAAAGGTGGGTAAGAAGGCTTGGGCTGCTGGACTGGTGGGGAGGGGGTTTTGGTTGACTGGAACTGATCATAGCTTCTCTTGTTTTTAGAGCTGAGCATTTGCAGAGGCTGTCGGACGGAAAGACTTTCCTCTCTCACTGACAGTCTCCACCATGATTCACAGCCTTTTCTTGATCAACTCCTCTGGAGATATTTTCCTGGAGAAACACTGGAAGAGTGTGGTCAGCCGGTCTGTTTGCGATTACTTTTTCGAGGCACAAGAGCGAGCAACTGAGGCTGAAAATGTTCCTCCAGTTATCTCCACCCCTCACCACTATCTCCTAAGTGTTTACCGTCACAAGATCTTTTTTGTGGCTGTGATCCAGACGGAGGTGCCACCTCTGTTTGTCATTGAGTTCCTTCACCGAGTAGTGGACACGTTTCAGGTGCGTGAATGTGAGGAAGTTCGTCCATGTACCTTACAAAGTGTCTTTATAGTTCTGTTTCCATTGTTTTCAGCCTCAGTGGAGGAACTTAAAAAAGAAATGAAAACTCTGACATTGCTCACTTCCTCTCCCATCTGATATGACGCTTGTTTCTATTTACTGAATGGGCTGCATCTAGAATGACAGATTGTATACTATTGAACCCGTTGCCTGGGAAAGCCGCCCTACTTGGCATGATGGTATACAGTCATTTCGGTTCTAGAGATTGGAATTGTCCTACATTTTGTTCACAAAGCTGAGGAGTTTCGATTTTTTATTTATGGTAGACTTGATCTTAACCATCGTTAAAGACATTGCTTTGAGTTGCATCAAAAAGTGATTCACTCACCCTGGCAGGGGTAACTTGGGAACCCCGTCCTTCAGCTTGAATTTGGGGTGCTCATCCACAGCATATGAGTACCAGTGACGGGCTGTTTTGCAAACTTAACATTGGAAAATCTTCTGTACCTGTAAAAACTTAAGTGACACATTTTCCAAGATACAGTTTTCATTTCGAGTTTTTCCTTCAGGAATAGATTTGGAGCTCTTGGGGCGTAGGGAGGTATGTCATACCAGGATGTCAACACCCTTTATGGCACAGGATTTTAGGCTGCCCAGACTCTGGATTCAGACATTCTCTCCCTAAAACGACTGCTCAACTTCTAACGGTTGCGGTTGTTTGCATAACTCAACGATCCATGAGAATCAAGGGCCCTTTGGGTTAACTTCTGTGTCATGTGAGGCCTGGAATTG
The DNA here is from genome assembly GCF_002837175.3 of Physeter macrocephalus. Lineage (NCBI taxonomy): Eukaryota > Metazoa > Chordata > Mammalia > Artiodactyla > Physeteridae > Physeter > Physeter macrocephalus. The sequence goes on from NW_021146588.1 coordinate 24,626, forward strand.
GTCACATGGATACAGAAATTGTGGGATTGGAGAAGAAGAGAACAAGGACCCAGACGTTACGATAAAAATTAAAAAGCAAGTCAAAGAGTCCTTTCATTTGCCCTCAGATAGAGATCACGTGTTTAGAACAGTTTCATCCCCAAAGAATATACATATATTTATATTAATTCTTTTATGGTAGTTCTATTCTGGGATTCCAGTGGCATACTTGTTCCATCACACAGTGAAAACCTGAGAATGATAAACCCCAGTACGTGGAAGAGCTAGAAGAACCCAGCAGTTTTGATCTTCAGCCGCTTGAGCTGGGCCTTGTTAGGATTTCCACAGGGACGCTTTACCCCGTGAACAGTCTGCTCCCTATCTCCGTAGTGATAT
>NW_021146589.1:0-25000 GCF_002837175.3 Physeter macrocephalus
GGCTGCTATAACAAAATACCAATAGACTAGGTGGCTTAAAAACAAACATTTATTTCTGATAGTTCTGGAGGCTGAGAAGTCCAAGATCAAGACACTGGCAGATGTGGTGTCTGGTTAGAACCCTTTTCTGGGTTCACAGATGGCCATCTTCTCCTGTGTCCTCACGTGGAAAGAACAAGGGAGCTCCCTGGGGTCACTTTTATCAGGACTCATCGCATTCAGGAAGCCTCTGACCTCATGACCTCCCGAAGGCCCCACCTCTTAATACCATCACATTGGGCATTAGGATTTAGCACATGAATTTTCATGAGACACAAGGATTCAGTTTATAGCACTGGACATTCTGTATTTTTTCTGGCAACCCTAACCCTACACTCCTCAGAGGCAGGCAATATCAGTGTCCCCATCTGATCATTGAGGCTCAGAAAGAAAATTTTCTAAGGTCAATCAACCAAAGCAGTGGCAGAACCCCGCCCCCAGGTTGGCCCCTGGGTGCCATCTTCAAGGCATCAGGGATGCCCTGGGGTGGAGTGTGGTGGTGGTCTCGGGGCTTGAAGGGGTGAACAGTGTAAGGGAAGGCCTTAGAGGGACCAACCACCATGAGTCGTGGACCCCACGGTCTTCATATTAGAGGGCAGAGAAGAGAGGGTTTCCATTCTTAGTTGTAACATGTTTTCGGTTTTAGTTTACTGCACCAGGGCCTCGGCAACCCAGCCAACAAGGCTGGAAATGCAGGAAGCCATCTGGAGCTGAGTGCTGAGTCATAGGGCCTGGAGAAAAACAAGAACATAGGCAGAGGAGGGGGCGGGGAGCAACCTCCCTGGAGATCTCGGTGGGCACTGGAAATAGAAACTGCTCTCTTTGAAGCATCTGTTAGAAGGTCCAAGATCACCACGTGACTGCAACCCCCTTCCTATTAAGCGCCAACTGAATGCAGAGCTCTGTTATGTGAGAATGTCAATAAGTCAGGTGGTGTAGCAGAAGTTTCTAGTTTTTTGGGGGGGTGGTGGTAATGGGTTTTTGTTTTTGTTTTTGTTTTGTTTTGTTTTTCAAATCCTGGCTCATCCTCTTCTCTTACTACCCGTCAGCCCTTGGACGGTTTACTTAAACGTTCTGACCCTGTTTCATCTTCAGGAATAATAATCCTCATCTCATTAAGGTAGTGTGAGGGTTTCAATGAAATAACATTTGTTAAAAGTGTCTTGCCTAGGCTTAGCACACAGTAGATGGTCCGAAAAGGGTAGGTTTTGTTATCAGAGAGACCTAAAAATATCTTTCTGTCAGGTTGGTGTGGGGATTAAATCAGATAACGTATGTTCACTTTCAAGAGAGAGCTAGACCCAGGTCTTAGCAAGAAGTCAGCTAATGACAGAGATTCCTTTCTCCTGGTTTTGCCCCTAGATCCTGAGATGGCTGGTTCTGGTCCCCCTGGGTGCTGTTTAGTAAGGTAAATACACACACAGTGAATTCTTGTATGATATATGTTCATTCCATCCACAAATGTTTCCTTTAACATTGTTCATGTCACTGGTTCAGCCTCTGTGGAGGTAGAGACAAATGAAATGAAGATAAACATTCCTATTTTTCCATTGTTTTTAGCAACTGTTACGTGTCAGGCACTTTGCAAAGCACTTAGTATCGGATTCGCAGAGCAACTCTTTCAGATCGGTACTATTATAATGCCATTTTATAGACGGGAAAACTGAGGCTCAGAAGGTTTCAATACGTCATCCAAAGGCACAGAGCTAGTAGGTAGCAGAGCCGAGGCTCAATCCCAGGCCTGACTCTTCCAAAGGTCCTGACTATTCTACAATGGACCAGATCCCAGAGGGAGAAAAACCCTCAGTTGGCGATTTCAGCTTATTCAGGCACAAAGGTAACTAGACAGCACAGGGCAGTGTGATGATGAAATGCCAGAGGAGAGACTGGCCATCAGAGTAATAACAATTCTGGGCTGGGAGGGGCTCCCTGAGGGACTTCCTAGAAGTTGGGGGCGGGGAGTAGCACTAGACCTTGAGAAAGGAGATGGAGGAAGGTATAGAGAAAGCAGGTGAGCAAAAGCACACAGGACTTGGCCAGGTATGGGCAGGGTTCAGCGAGAGGCCAGCTGGCCGAGCCCAAGGCGTGTTTTGGAAGCAAAAGGAGGAATATCCAGTTGGGACAGAATCTGGCTGGGGCAGGCTGTCATCAGGTTCCAGAATGATAAACTCCTCAAGTCCAGCTGAAGTGATTTCTAGCCTTAGAGAATCACTGCTTAGAGGATGCCTACAAAACACGTGCTGGGCCTAGTCAGCAGTGCTCGAAGGTGTACCTGTTGTTGGAAAGGAAGGTTTCTGCAGAGTCAGTAGACATCACCTGTCTTGCCCAGTGGCCCCAACCTTAGGTAAGGAGATAATGACATTCCCTTTGCCTTCAGAGGATTCCACTAAGAAGAACAAATGCTAAGGGTCATCAAAGCAAACTCAGAGATGGTACAACTTTTCTTCAAGCCAGTCTGGCAGTATATATCAAGAGGATGAATGCAAGCCCCCTTTGTTCCCATGATTTTACCGCTAGGAATTAATCCTAGGGAAATGGTCATAGAGGTGTGCAAAACAGTGTGTGTACAAGGATAGTTGCAATAGTATCACTTGCAAACGCAAGAATCAGAAATGTACCCCCCCCAAAAAAAATAGAGAACAGATTTGTGGTTGCCAAGGGGAAAGGAGAGTGGGGGAGGGAAGGACTGGGAGTGTGAGGTTAGCAGATGCAAACTATTACATATAGAATGGATAAATAACAAGGTCCTACTGTATAGCACAGGGAACTATATTCAATGTCCTGTGATAAACCATAACACAAGAATCAGAAATGTACCCCCCCCCAAAAAAAAATAGAGAACAGATTTGTGGTTGCCAAGGGGAAAGGAGAGTGGGGGAGGGAAGGACTGGGAGTGTGAGGTTAGCAGATGCAAACTATTACATATAGAATGGATAAATAACAAGGTCCTACTGTATAGCACAGGGAACTATATTCAATGTCCTGTGATAAACCATGATGGAAAAGAATATGAAGAAGAATGTATATGTATTATAACTGAATCACTTTGCTATACAGCAAAAATTAACACAACCTTGTAAATCAACTATACTTCAACAAAATAAAGTAAAAAAAAAAAATGTCCCAACTAGTCAATAACATGGACTTGGTTAAAAATGATGATATATCCCTTCAATGGAATACTACACTGCCATTAAAAGTCATTGTGGTCACACCATATTAAATGAAAATATCAAGTTGCAAAACATTAATATAATATTATCCCAGCTTGAAAGTACATTAATCTAATTCATTCACTTATTAAGTAGTTAATGTGCTGTGTCCCAGGCAATATTCTGGGCACTGTGGGTATGGAGGGGAGCAAGTTTAGTGTATTACTGGGGGGAAGTCAGACAACGAGCATATAGACTGTGTTCAGGAATAAACAAGGTAATTCCTGAGAGTAGTACAATGCCATGAAGAAGATATAAGATGGGCTAGTTTAGATAGAGTGAGTAACAAGGGAGGGATTATCTGAGGAGCTGACATTTTGATTGCCACCTGCATATTGAAAAACATCTAGTCATGAGGATCTGGGGAAGAGCCTTTCAGGCAGAGTGACAAAGGCCTTGAGGGACAATGCAGTTGGCGTACTAGAGAAAAAAAATAAAGGAAGAGAAATAGTGTGTGAGTAGGGAGAGAAGAGGTAGGGGAGAGGCAGGCACAGGCAGGATAATGTAGAGTCTGAAAACCAAAGTGAGGTGTTTACAAGGGGTTTGGATTTTATTCTAACTGTAGTGGGATGCTACTGGATTTTAAGTCAGGCAATGATTATATTTACACTTATATTTATGTAACCAGAAGGAAATACACCAATGGGTTAATAGAGATCATCAAGGGATAGTGGGGTAATGAACAATTTTTTATTTGTTTCCGTGTGTTTTTCTGTAACTCCCAAACTTTGGCAGTTAGAAGCAAACAATAATTTCTCTTAAAAAAAAAAATTCACCAGTGTGAGCTAATGGCTGCCAATTATGTGGAGCTGCAGTAAGAAAAAACTTTTGCCCATGCCGTCTCATTGGATTTTCCGCAATGACCCTGTGAGTTAAGTCAGACCATTTTAATGAGCTCCATTTTACAGGTGAGAAAATTGAGGTTGGAAGGTGCAGAGACTCTGGCAGAAAATGTTAGAACTGGGACCAGAATCAAGTTTCTACAGCCTTTGCCCAGGTTGGCTGATTTTGCCACATAGCCGAGCCTCTGGGTGGGTCTGCCTTAGATGCGACCAGATACCCAGAGGCCCCAGGAAGAAGTCATGGAATTACTCCTCTCTGCTTGGGGGAGGATGGGAGGGACCTACTGCCCCCAACTGCAAATGGCTAGTGCAAGAGCACGTGTGTGCAAGAAGAGGGGTCTTGCCCACATGGTAGATGCTCAATAAACATTTGTTAATTAATGAAATAACTTGCTTTCAGGAAAATGCTGCTTACCCTCGGGAAGTGGTTTAGCTGACTTCACAATTCAGTAGCTGCATGATCGTAGGTTAATTTTTCTACCTTCCAAGCCCTGAGTCCTCCTCTGTAAAATGGAGATAAAGTCTGTACTCGTTCACCTCTGTGAAGTGTGATAGTTGGGGGCAGGCTCTGGAGCCCAGCTGCCTGGGCTTGAATTTACTTCTACCCTGTTCTAGCTATGCCCTTGTGGAGCTGCTTAGCCTCTTAACACCTCAGTTTTCTCATCTGTAAAGTGGGAGTAATAATACTTGTCTCCTAGTGCTGGTGTTAGGACTAAATGAATGGATAGAGAACTTTGAAGAGGTCTCGGCACATAGTATTTGCTCCTTAAATGTCAGATAATGTTAGCATTAGCATTACAGGGAGCTTGCATTAAGGGAGAAGCTTTCAGAAGTACAGAAGAACTTAGCACAGGGTGCCAAGCAGTAGAAGCTGCTGCTACTGCCTTTCTACCACCATGCCTACCATTATTACTGCTTCAGTGGTTTTTCATAGGAAACATATAAATTCACTGTCCATCTTTTTGTCTAGAAAGGAGACCCCTTACCCACCAGGAGGGTCCTTTGCCAAGTTAAACAGATAGATATACTCTCTCCCATGTCAGGAGGTTTCTGTCTGTTCAAGGTCACGGGAAGAATTCCCTGGCATTTTCCAGTGTCTGTCTCTAATTCATTTAAGGAGCCACTTTTTACATTTCAGGCTTGACATTTGCTTAATGATATGAATGGAGCCTCCTCCGGTGAGTGGCCTGGGGTCATGGGACCTCTGACCTCCACCCCTGTTTTCAAGCTTCAATTGTTTGAGGACCACCAATAATTGTGCAACAGCTGTATACCACTGGGTCTAGTCTTTCCCTCATTATTTTTCTTGAACTTGTCTCACATTTAAAACTCAAAATACATTTATTCAAAAGGGAGATGTACTCATTACCATAAATGGAAAGCCACAAATAGAAGCTACTCATAAAAAGAAATATCATGAAAATAAAGCAGTATTATTGAATTCTAGAGGAATAGGGTTGCCCATTGAAGACTCTGGGCTCTTGAAGCCTGTTTGATTTCCATTTAAAAGAGAGATTTGGAGAGGTGTGACAGACCTATTAGTACCACAGTAAGATTGTCTGCTTGGCGTAATAAGAAGGATTGAAAACAATTTAAAGAGGAAAAACTCCCAATTACATGATTCAGTGTTTTTATTTCTCTGTCTCTTCACCTTCTAGAACTTTCTCCTGTCTGCCAGGGGCTCCCTTCCATGCGATTCAGTTCTTTTTTTTTTTTTTCCAATTTATTTATTTATTTATGGCTGCATTGGGTCTTCATTGCTGCACGCAGGCTTTCTCTAGTTGTGGCGAGCGGGGGCTACTCTTCATTGCAGTGTGCGGGTTTCTCATTGCGGTGGCTTCTCCTTGCGGAGCATGGGCTCTAGGTGCGTGGGCTCCAGTAGTTGTGGCACACGGGCTCTAGAGCACAGGCTCCGTCGTTGTGGCGCACGGGCTTAGTTGCTCCGCGGCATGTGGGATCTTCCCGGACCAGGGTTCGTACCTGTGTCCCCTGCCTTGGCAGGCGGATTCTTAACCACTGCACCACCAGGGAAGCCCTGATTCAGTTCTTTATTGAGAAAAGCTAAGGAGAGACCAGCCCATCCTCTGCTTCTCACTTGTTAGGTCATTTTAGGAAGATTCTTAGCCCTCTCTGAAGGCTAGGGGGCTGAATTAGAAAAATGTTCTTCTCTGATGATTTCCTGGCCCCCAGAGTATGTTGGCTGCCCATCCATGTTTTTTGCCTGCTGATGGAGCAGGAGTGAAATCCATCCAGAGGATGGCTTCCTGGAATAGTTCCGGTCTCTGGATCTCCATGAGAAGCCAAGATGTGTGATTCACCACACAGCCACAAATGAATTCACGTTTCATGGGGGTGGACTTTCTGCATGTTGAACTGAGCGGTTGGATGTCTATGTTTCAACTGAAAAAGGAAGTAGCCAAGACCCCTCTCTGCCCAGCCTAGGTCCTCGGAAGAAATGACAAAATGACCTCAGGTTTCATCCCCTTGTTCGGCAGCACCTGCAAGTGCTTCCTTCCTCGGAGAGCGTGGGAGGAGCTGCTGAGGCATCGCTCCTAAATTTTTCCTCTTTTCAGGTCTTCGACCTGCTTCTAAATCGGCTGGGATCTGCCACACCTGTGCTGCATCCAGATTCTTTAGCCTGACATGCAAGCCCCTCCCGTCTGGTTCCAATCTGCATTTGCAGCCATGGCTGCTGGGCCGTCCTTCCTTGAATCCCCTGCTTCTGGCAAGTTTGTTCCCTGGCACATAGTAGGTGTGGAAATGTAATGGAATAAAAGAGTACGTCTTATGCTGGACTGCCTCTACTGTCCATTTCAACATGTAGTTCTTGAGTGTCAGGGACAAATGGTGGTCAAAGGCTTCCTATATGCCTGGCCCTGGTGGGGTGACCATTGTCTCGATTCGCTCAGGATTTTCCTGGTCCTGGCACTGGAAGACCAGAACCAGGAAACACCTGGGACAAAGGCAAAGCAGGATGGTTGGTCACCCTGCTGGGTTAGACTACACATGCTCTATCTCCGTGGGACCTCCAGCATAGTGGGAGGGGATGAGAGTAAACAAATTATCCCGCAAAGACATAAGTAATTACAAGCCATGGTGAATGCAAAAAAGAAGCCAGCCCTGAGCTGAGCACTGTGGGTACAAAGAGGAAAGGGCATAGTTCTGGCCCTGGAGAATCTCCTGGTTGCAGCTAGGAGAGAGAGGGACACACAGCTTATTTAATATCAAGTACCAAGTGCAATGGATCAGAAATCTACCCTCTCTTTTCCCTGTTCACAATGCACTGTTTCTATTTTAATTGCGGTTTCAAGCATCAGAATCCCACTCCAGTAAATTAAATAGATATACGTCTATCGAAAGGGTATTACAAGGAAAAGCTGTAAAACTAGGCCTTGGAAGAGAGAGAAACGATTGCTTCTTAGGGAGTTGAGGGAGTAAAAAATATGCCAGAACAAAAGAACATGCCTTTTTCCATTTCCATTAGAAAAATTGTCTTGAGCCATTCTCTGCCCTTGGGTTTCTCTGCCCAATATTCTAATTCCAGGAAGAAAGAATTCAATAGCCAAGCCTGGGTCTCATGACAGCCCCTTGGCTAGGCTAGGGGGGCACCGTGATTAGAAATCCACCAAGGTAGTTTGCGATGGGGGATGGGGCCCAGGGGGTGGCGGGGCGGGGGTGCTGCTAATGGAAACGGAAGGGCCAGGATGCTGGGAAGGTGAGGGCTTCAGTCACCTGCTATCTCCTCTTCGCGAGGCGGTCCAGGCACTGCCTTCCCTAGGGCTTCCAGCTCTGTGGTCACCGCCTTCCAAGGAGCTCTCTGCTGGACTTCTGTCCGGAATATTCTGTTACCATGGGCAGCCCCATGCTGACAGCTTCATTCCCCAGACACCTTGACCGTGACCACCTTGGAGCATGTGCTGTGTCCTTGGGTACAGCTGGTGCAATTCCTGTAACACTCTGTAAGTGTTGATGAGGACTTTCTGGAGAGTTCTAAGGAGCCCAGTGCCCTCCAGCCAAGCCAAACCAGCCTTCTTTCTGCTTCTTATATACTCAGCCTACTTTGCTATCCCTTCCACGCATTTGCAAATCCCATTTGCCTGCTTTGCTGACCTCATGGCACAGCAGTTCTCCATCAGGGGCAATTTTACCCTCCAGGGGCATTTGGTGACATCTGGAGACAGTTGTGGTTGTCACACTAGAGAGTGGGCTGCCGCCAGCATCTTGTGGGTAGAGGCCAGAGATGCTACCAAACATCCTAAAATGCACAGGACAGACCCCACAACAAAGAATTATCAGGCCCCAAATGTCCCTAATGCCAAGGCAGAGGAGTCCCGTGGCATGGCTGAATGCCCACATCTCCGCTCAAAACTTCTCCACTCTAAGAGGCCTTCTCTGACCATCCACCCATTTCTTTCTCTCTCACCCCCAATTGTATTTTCCTAAAATGATTGTGTCTGTATATTCAGTTGCTTGTTTGGGGCCCGTCTCCTGTAGGAGAAGGTCAGCCCTAGGAGAGCGGGCCCCCGTGGGGCTTGTTCCCCGTCGCCTGGAGAGCAGCACCTGGCACACTGTGGGTGGCTCAATACAAATGTGTTGAATGAATGTTTAATAAAGGAGAGTGGCCTCAACTCCTCAAATAGCAGAAGTCAGAACACTCAGCTATGAAGCCCAGTTCCTCTAGGGCTGGCCATCTTTGGGTGCATTTGTTTATTTCTCCAGCCAGTTCAAATTCAGCCTTTGGCAAGTTTCTGAAGCCTCCTGGGCCTCAGTTTCTGCATCTGTTAAGTGGGGCTATAATTATTAGCCCCTTCTTTGCAGAGATGTGGTGGAGATGAAATAAATTAACCCACAAAACACTTAAGAAAATGCGTGACTTAGAAGCGCCTCTGTAAATGTCATCTCTCATCATCATCATGATGATGACTTGGCCAGAGTAGGCGGTGAAGATGACAGAATGGGCTCTGGGGCCCTCCCAGAAGATCAGGGGATTAATGCATCTTGCAAGGCCAAAGCTGTCCCCACTTGGTTTTGCCAGCTCTTGCTTCATCCATGAAATAACCAGATGAAGCCTTTATCCATCTCTTGTTTTAGAAGGAGGCTATCAGAAACTGTGGATTTAATGTGGCAGATGGTGCTGTCCTTGAATTATGAAACCAAAGGAGGAAATTAAAGTGCTCTGTTGCAACAGATATGGGCCAGCAGGGGTAGAGGGCAATGGCTGGGGCACAAAGGAGAGTGGAGGAGGTGTTTTATCAGCTGGACAATGGCTATTCTTGAAGGTATCTGGAGTCCTAGAATAGTATGATTTTATAGCCTAAAATAATTTGAGGCTACCCTCTTCATTTTATATAGGCAAATGAGGCCCAGAGAGGGAAAGTGACCCCCAAGGTCACAGAGCCAGTTAGTGGCAGAGCAACCCACACTTCTTGTTTTATTGAACAGGGTTATTTTTTTGCTGCCCCAGGCAAAGGCCAGGGGAAGCCTCTGTCCCCAGGTATCCTGACTTTGGGCACCTCTGCTCTGCAGAGAACAGGGCACAAGCACCCCGTGTCTCTTCCCAGAACATCAGGGGGAGTATGAGTCAGAGTCCTGGAACCCTGTCTGGGTCCTAGAACCTCAGTTTGCTTATCTATAAAATGGGAATAATAATAGGCCCTACCTCACAGGGTCACTGTGAGAATTTGATGAGTTACCATCACATAAAGTATTTAGCCATGGGCTTAGCACATAGTAAATGCTGCATAAATTGTTAGTTCTTATTATGGCCCCAGAATTGACTTTAGGGTCTAAAGGTCCTTAGGCTGTGAGCCCCTCAGAGGCAGTGCCCATCTATGGGACATCTTTTGTCCTCTATGCCGTGCCAGGCAATTGACGCCTGCCAGGGGCTCCGTAAATGGTAGTGGCTGACAACAGCCCCCCTTAGGGACACCCATTTCTCAGTAGGCACCATGAAGCACCAGAAAATGCTGCCAGCAATGCATGTGACTTTTGTCACTAGTTTAGACTTTAATCCTAAACGGATAAAGCAACCCTCCTGTCCAATGGTGAATCGACCTCGTGATGAGGGCTGTGTTTGTTTTCCCAGCCTTTCTGGCAGCACGGAATCTTTCCCCAACTAGCTGTGGGCTATTTGCATTTAAATTGGTTTTCTCTCATTATAGAATTCTCTTAGGTCAGCTGGAGTTTCCATTTTCCTCCGCATCAGTCTGGAAGCTCCGTTTCTTGCTCGAGGGTCCCTCACGCCTTCCTCCCTCTTGCCGACAGTGAGATGTGGTTACGTATTCTCATCGTGGGGACCAGATAGCCTGAGAAAGTCACCTAAATCCCAGGCAGGCTTGGCGTGTTTCCTCCCAGGAGAAGGTGGGGGCTGGGGGGAGGGGCTGGAGGATTCTGGCCCTGCGATTGCAGGAAGGAGACCCTGGGGTGGTTCAGCTTCAGCATCTCGGCCTCATTTTCTCATTTACTCAAAAAACATCGATCGACTGAGCATGATGCTAGGTGCTTGGAATGCAGAGATAAATAAGAAGCACTTACTGCCTCCCAGGAGCTCCCTGTCTAGCAAAGGAGAGGGAAAAGCAAAATAATACAAAAAAATCATAACATAGTCAAATAATTCCTTTAATAAGGATCAGAATAGATTCCAGCCAGAGCATAGGCTTTCAGATAATGCTCATCATAAACTGGTCACACACACGTGCACACACATGCACATGTGCACACATACACTAGCTAACATGTTTATAGCACTCACCATGTGCCTGGAGATCTTTCTAAGCAGATAATATATGGCCTTTTACTTTGCTTCACTTTATTGTACTTCTCAGATATTGTGTTTTGTGTTTTTTACAAATTGAAGGTTTGTGGCAACCCTGTGTCGAGCAAGCCTATGAGTGCCATTTTTCTAATAGCATCCTTTTTTTTTTTTTGCATTAAGCAGGCCTCCCTCTGCTGCGGCCTCTCCCGTTGTGGAGCACAGGCTCCGGACGCGTAGGCTCAGCAGCCGTGGCTCACGGGCCCAGCCGCTCCGCGGCACGTGGGATCTTCCCAGACCGGGGCACGAACCCGTGTCCCCTGCATCGGCAGGCGGACTCTCAACCACTGCGCCGCCAGGGAAGACCTGATAGCATCCTTTTTAAATTAAGGTATGTACATTGTTTTCTTAGACATAATGCTATTGCACCCTTAATAGACTACAGTATAGTATAAACATAACTTATATGCACTGGGTTACCAAAAAATTTGTGTGACTTGCTTTATTGCAATATTTGCTTTATTGTGTTGATCTGGAATCGATCCTGCAATATCTCCAAAGTATGCTTGTAAATACATAGATATATATATTTATATATAATATATAAATATATATTTAGTAGTATATTAATTTAATCTTCATGGAGGCCATAAAGGAAGTGCTATCATTATCATTGTTTTCTAGATGAGGGAACTGAGGTACAGAAATATGAAATCACTTGCCCAAGGTCATTGCTAATCAACTGTAGAGATAGATTGGAACCCAGGCAGTCCAGGTCCAGAGCCTGTGCTATTCATCCTATGTTATAACCACACCTGACAAAGAGTGATGTTTGTGTTTTCTAGTCTAGTTCATCTTTCAAGACGTGCTTGTCAAGATCCACTACACTGCTATCCTGACCCATCTATGGGCTGTGGACCATGGCTTGTGAAGACTGAATTGAACCATAGAAGGAGGGCCCAAGTCTGCCTGGGAGAATCAGGGAGGGCAAAACAGGGAGAAGATGCTTGTGGTGGATTTGAAGGATGACTAGAAATTTTCCAGATGGGTGAGAGGAAGAGCAGAGTATTTCACTAAGGACGACTGTGCCAATCCCCAAAGTATGAGCAAGTGTGGAAGTCTAGGTCTGGGGGGGCCTCAAATTGCATGACAATGCTCAGGTGTGATGTGGGCTGAGTAGGTGGTGAGCCGTGAGACTGGGAGACCAGCCGAGACCAGACCGTGGCAGGCCTTGAATGTCACGTTCATGGGCTCAGTCCTGAGGGGAGGGGGAGCCATGGAGTGGTCGAGTAGTAGAGGAACATAGTTGGTTAGAAAGATCACTCTAGCTCTGGTGTGGAGGGCTGCCTGGACAGGGAGGCAAGGAGACGGTATAATCAATGGAACCAAGAGGTGTAAGAGCCCTACTCGACCGGGTATAATCAATAGGGTTTGGTGGGGGGTTTTCCTGCAGAGAGGCACTCCTGCTGCCCAGTGATGTAATGTGGAGCTGCATCTACCCAGAGAAGATATCCTTATCTAATTCACCCAGACACCTTACGGGCTGGTGGTGGCTCTCGTGTGTGATAGTCAAGAGGGGCGGGGACAGGGCTTAACTAAGGCTGTGGCATTTGAGGAAGAGATAGGGGACCAAATGTACGAGACAGAGTGGGGCAAAGTAATCTGGTCTTGGTGATCAACCAGATGCCAGAGCTAAGGGAGAGAGAGATCAGATGGTGCCCGGTGTACTGGTTGAGCTCAATCAGCTTCAATCCTGCGTCAATCTAACACCAGGGGTCGGCAAACTTTTCTGTAAAGGACCGGACAGAAAATATTTTAGACTTTGCAAGCCTTGTGATCTCTGTTGCAACTACCGAGAACTCTGCCATTATAGTGCGAAAACAGCAATAGACAATACGCAAGTGAATGGGCGTGGCTATGTTCCAATAAAACTTTATTTACAAAAACAGGCTGTGGGCCAGATTTGGCCTGAGAGCTGTCATCTACTGACCCTGCTCTGTGTCATCAGGTGGCCCAAGCACCAAGTAAGGTGACCAACTAAGTGTGCCAGGTGGCCGTTAAGGGAGAGAAAGGCTCACACCTCAGCAGGTACAGATAGACCTTATATCTCTCCTTGAATTATGCCCACCTGATCACAAAAACTCATTTGAAATTGAAGAGTAATTCCATCGTCTAGTCCCTGGAGCCCAGCTCTGGCTGGATGGAGGTTGATGTCTCACTGCAGATGGTCATTCTCTGTTACAGTCACAGTGGAGGTCCTGGGCTGATAATTCCATTAAATGCAACGCAACAGAAATACTAGCTCACCTTCATTGAATACTCACTCTACACCAGACACTGGGCTTTACTTGAATGATCTTCTTTAATGCTGACAAGACCTCTGTGAGGTGGGTATGCACTATGATGTATCCCGTTTTACAGATAAGGAGACTGAGGTACAAAGAGGTTCAGTACTCTGAGGCTTGGAACCAGGCAGTCCAATCCCAGAACCTAGGTCCCCAACCATTCTCCAAAGCCGATGTCACAGGCCCACATGGACAACCATGGTCCTGATGGCAAACCCACATGCTAGCCCTAAAACACAGGATAAAGCTGGTCAGACACTTGGGAATCTTTTGTCCTCTGGCCTGCGTGGCACTCTTATTAAAGACAAGCAGTCCAGCAGAGATAAACCCATCTGCTTCCAAACCAAACCAAATCAACAAAGCAAAGCTCTCCAGGATCTCTGTTATTGAGCAGAATGGTTGTCAGAAATGGGTCCAGATGAATAGATTGATATCTGAAGGCATTGCATCTAAGGAGGTGGGGACAGAAAATGAAAGAAGACAGCTGATCTCCACGTGTTCACTCTGCAAATGTCCACCGAGGACTTTGTGGTCCCCCGTACCTGCCCTCCTGGAGGGCACTGGCTGGGAGAGAGCCAGACACAGAGCGGACCATTCAAATGCCCTGGACGTCATGCACGGTGGGGTGAATCCAGGGTAGGCTAGGGACACAGAGCAGGGACATCTGTCTTAGCCTGAGCAGAGGCACCTAGAGCCCAGCCCAGACGATCTGGGGCTAGAGTCGTGGTGAGGGGTATTCCAGGGGAGGGAACAGCATGTTCCAAGTCAAGGGGATTTGAGGTCTTGCTGGAGTGAGGGGATCATGTAGAAGGGATGTGGTTGGACATGTGGGAAAGCTGGCCCCCGGCAGTTGGCCTGGACCACTCTGGGCTGGAGGCTGCCTCAGTCTCAGCTCCTTTCTGCAACTAGAACAGCCTCTGAGTTCTAGATGATACACAAATTGCTTGCCAGGAATATGGTGATGCCAAGAACACTCTGCATCTTGAAGTCGTAAAAACAAATGATAGTAAATCACTTCTATCACATCGTCCATTTCACCCTCACTTCCAGAGGCCACGTCTTGCCTACACTCACTGACAGTTTGAAAGTGGGCAAGTATTCATATTTCCATCACCCCTGTTGCACTAGCCAAAATATTAACAGCTCTCATTTGTGGGGCCCTCACAGTGGCTAGCAGTGAGCTAAGTGCTTTATAAATAATATCCTATTTAACGGAGAAGTAATCTGAGGCTCAGAGAGGCATCATAACTTGCTGAAGGTCACACGTTAGGAAAAGAATAGAGCCAGGATCCGAACACACATCTGCCTGACCTCCGAGCCCTTCCCGCTCGGCCTCTCTGCTTCGACATCATAGGATTTAAGGACTTTGTGGATTTCTGAGAGCATTTTCATCTATTATTATATTTGCTCCTCCAATGAACCTTCTGAATTTAGCAGGTAAAGAACCCTGGCTCAGAGAGGTAAAGTGTCCTCCCCAAGGTCACACAGCTTTTGAAGGGGACAACTGGAAACTTGAAGAGAGCTCTTACCATTCCAAAGCCAAAGCTCTATCTCCTTTATCATGGCTCCCAAGTCCAGAAAGAAGATGGACAGCTACTGTTCCACCTCTGGATGTTTCTTATTTTTTAAAAAATACCCCAAACTCATGTTCTTTCAATCTCTACATTGGCAGGTATTCATCAAGCAATCAAAAGACAAATACCTAGGAGAGCAGAACGTGCAGATCACAGCAACATGACCTCACAAGGAGCAGATTGTGCCAAGCAAATCTAATTTCCTCTGGCAGAGCGGCAGCCTGGGAGATAAGGCGAAAGGCACCGACGCTGTCGTTCCCCCGGTTCTGAAGCACAAGTTAGATTAGCTCCACAGAAACACCTGGGGGACGGGGAGGGGGGCAGCTCACCCCCCACACACCAACAGAGGCATGCACACACGCACAGTCACTCACAGACACCAACACACACACACACACACACACACACGTCTCCAAAGACACACATGCAAATCGAAAGATGCATAGGCACAGACACACATCTATCCACACACCCCCAACTCAGACACACACAGTCACTTGAATACACACGCAGACACGGAGACGCACATAAACACAGACACATGCAGAGATATACAGTCGCACAGAGAGAGACACACACAAGTACACATACACACATACCTGCATGCTTCCCCTCCTCATGCAAACACATAGACACAGAGGTACGTGCACACGTTCATACATGCACAGAAATAGAGGCACACACAGACGGTCACAGACACACATACACACACCGAGACACACAGACGGTCAAAGACACACATACACACACCGAGACGCACCCCCTTTCTGCCAGTAGGAGCCTACTCTTCTCAAAGCCCTCCTCTGTAGTCCTCAGATTACATCCTCCCCAAATGGGAGCCTCTGAAAACTGAATACCTCTTGGTGTCCGTGCATATTCTCGACCCTACCTCACTGGATGTCTTGATCCAGAAACTTGAAACACACCCTGGCAGCCGCGTGCTGTTGAGAAAGATTGTGGACTTTGGAGTCAGGCTGGTCTGTGTTCCAGCTGAGGCTCTGCCAGTCACTAGGTGTGGGAACCTGGGCAAGTCTCTTCACTTTTCTGAGCTTCAGTTTTCTCATCTGCAGAAAGGGCTGATAATCCCTGTGATGAGCCCGTTGCACTTGAGCCCTTTGAAGTTCTGGCATTCGGCAAGGACCTGTCTGTGCCAAGTATTTTCCTTATTTGAATGTCTGTCTTCCTCCCCAGGCTGGAGGCACCTTGTGGGCAGGGGTCTTTACTGTTTCTACCCAAGTCAGTTTCCAGGGCTTAGCAGTGTCTGCCAAGCGCATCGTAGGTACTCAGCAAATATTTGTGAAATGAATCAAACAAGTCTGTATCCTTAGTTCCTAGCAAGGGCTGGGCACAAATTATGTGCTCAATTACAGTTAAAGTGTGTTGAGAAAAGTAATACATGAAAGTATAATCGCAACCATGGACCAAGTTCTAACTATATGCCAGGCATGCCCTTTACCGCATTCCACACTCTCCTCGAAACAGGCATTCATTCATAGATGAGGAAACTGAGATCCAAAGAAGTTAAATAATTCACCCAAGGTTACCCGGCTTCCTGGGGGTGGCAGTTCAAAATCAGGAACCTGTTGAACACACACTCAAAACCTAACTCTAGTCTCCATGAATAAACATTTTCCCCTGGTGACACAACTCAACTGATGGTGTCCACAGCCAACTCTGCTTCAGTTACAATGTGGAGTAACTCTTTAAGTGAATCGTTATCTTCAATTCCGGGTTGACTTCTCAGTATCCAGCATTTGTCTGGCGCATCTTCCATATGGTCATGGTTGCATTTTTAAAATATCACAACCCCAAACTCCTGATGTCTGCATTTCTCCTCGGTCCCTCTCAGCTAACAGCCATCCATCCATCCATCCATCCATCCATCAATTGATCTATCTATCTATCAATCTGTCATCTATCACCTGACCATTTTCCATTTAAGGCCCATTCTGTCCCCAGATGTTTTGCTTCTGTGTTCATATAAACCACACAGCCCCATCCTGCATCTGTCAAATCTGTTTTCCTCTCTCTTGCATTGGTACAATCTGTGGGCTTAAAACTCAACCAACCAGTAGGCCAATTAAGCTACTTTGCATAACAACCACATTTGGCAGTAATTGATGGCGCATAGTTAAGCATCTTGCAAATCCTGAAAGGTTGCTACACTTGCACCAGGCTTGCTTCTGCACACCTCAGACAGGCTCAAATCCCCACCATCAGCCCCCACCAATTTCCCTGAAAAAAAAAAAAGAGGATTTCTTGAAGGATCTCTGCCTCTGTCCAGGCGCTGTGCAAAATCCGCACACCACAGACAGGCTCAAACCCACACCCTCCGCCCCCCCCCAACCAATTTCCCTGAAAAAAAAAAAAGAGGATTTCTTGAAGGATCTCTGCCTCTGTCCAGGCGCTGTGCAAAATGGAAACAGCCACAGGGCACGGAGGCCATAATTACCCCTCCCCACAAAGGAAAATTAAAATGTCCAAAGATAGTAGGCACCTCGCAGGCAGGGGGCCAGGGCAGGCAGCAGTGACTCATCGGCCGCGCCAGGCAGACACTCCTCCCCTGCAAGCAGGCTCCATGCTTACTCACAGCTTTGCCAGGCATACGATCAGAACAGAGCCATCTGAGGGCGAGGGAGGTTCTATTTCTGATAGCTTGAACCCTAACATGATGCAGGTGGGTTGTTGTTTTTTTTTAACATCTTGTTGGAGTATAATTGCTTTACAATGGTGTGTTAGCTTCTGAACCTAGGGGCAGGACAGGAATAAAGACGCAGACATAGAGAATGGACTTGAGAACAAGGGGAGGGGGAAGGGTATGCAGGCGGGTTTTAAGACCTTTTTTTAAAGTCACTCTCTTGCTTCCCAGTTTGGGCTCTATTCATTGGGATAGCCCTTGTGAACAGAATAGATTTTTAAAATATATATAGTATATGTATTAGCCAAGCAACCTATATTTTCCCTACCCTTGCCACCTCAAATACCTCTCCCCATCTCTCCCTCAGCATCTGAATGAAATTCTACCATGATCAGTTCATTTCATGGGATTGAGCTTGGTCCTCGGTAGGGAGGGGCGGTCATTCGTTAAAACAGCAACTTCTGCTTGTATAGAGCAGATGGGTGGGAAGGAAGGGATGCGAACACAGCAAAGGAGAGAGCCACTGTGGGCTGGGAACAGTGCCAGGCACTTTACAAAAGTCATCTCCTCAAACACTCACAGTACCCGACTGTCTCCGTTTTAGAGACGCTGAAAGGGACATTCAAAGAGGGGAAGTGACCTACTCAGCACTTGCAGAAAGACCAGGATGCAGGTTTGTTTGGCTCCAAAGGCTACGCTCTCCCCTTGTATCCCCATCACCTCCCAAATGTTTTATAGTCTTACTAAAATGCTGCTAGACACACTGCACTTTGTCCACCTTGGGATGAGAAATAAATGACATCTCAAGTGCCAATGCTGATACACTGGTGGAACCAGGAAAATGTAATGTTTCCTGGAAAACTGGTATATTTCACCGAAACATTGAAGTTGAGGACACAGCACGCATCTGCTAGCAGGAGGGATCAGTAGAAAGACGAGAAGTCCAGAGGATGGTGAAGCAGAAAGCAAGCAAGCACCTGGGTCCCTGCTGGGATGGCTGAGCCCCTGAAAGCAGCCCTGGAACTCCCTTCTTCAGTGAATCCTAACATCTGTATTTATTTGGGCCACGGGTGCATGTTATGGTTATCTGCTGTTGAAACGTCCTAGTTGACCATGGTCCATAGCAACTATTAGAAAGTATTGGAGGGCTTCCCTGGTGGCGCAGTGGATAAGAATCTGCCTGCCAATGCAGGGGACACGGGTTTGACCCCTGATCTGGGAAGATCCCACATGGCGCGGAGCAACTAAACCCGTGCGCCACAGCTACTGAGCCTGGGCTCTAGAGCCCGCGAGCCACAACTACTGAGGCCCGCGTGCCTAGAGCCTGTGCTCTGCAACAAGAGAAGCCACCGCAACGAGAAGCCTGCGCACCGCAATGAAGAGTAGCCACAACTAGAGAAAAGCCCACGCGCAGCAATGAAGACCCAACGCAGCCAGCAATAAATAAATTAATTAAAGTATTGGCATTCTGAGGCTGCCTCTCTGACATATTTCTGAGTTTTTCTGCTCTAGAGCTTTCTGCCGAGAAGCTTCCTTATCCACAGAGTCCTAACTCCAAACTGGACTTCAGACTAAATGAATTCCCGCCTCCTCACCAACCTTGGGGTTGCCATCTTGCCAACTCGGTAAATGGCACCATCAGAGGTTGTGGAGTCGTCCTGAACTCTTGGCTCTCCATGTCCCCACATTCCCTCAGTTACCAAGTCCGGGTGGCCCTGCCCTCTAGTCTCCAGGGAATTGGTCCCCTGTTCGCCTTGCCTATCTACCCACTGCAGCCCTGTCTTTCCTTGTCCAGGTGGCTGGTACCCTGACTCTAGCCCATCCTCCACCCCGGCTCAGAGAGAACATTCTAAAGCGCAGAGCTGGCCACCTCGCCGCATGCTTAAAAATCCTCTCATGGATCTACATTTCCTGAAGATAAAATCCCAATGTCTAGACCTGACATCCAAGACCTTTTGTTACCAGATCCCTGCTCACTCCTTCAACCTTATCTACAGCTGCTCTGCAAGGCACAACCTGCATTCTGGTCAAACAGGCGGCAGCCACCCACAGGCACGTCTCCATTCCTCCCCACCTTTAACCAGGCTCTTCCCTCGACTGAACGGCCCCTTCCTTGATTATCTCTCTCATTCTTCAGCTCAGCTCTGGCCTCCCAGGCCCACCCCCTCCCGTCTGGTCAGCCCAGATGGGGCGCCTCCTCTGGTCCTCCACACCCTCTGGCGTCACTTATCACCTGGTGTCAGGAGTCTTTCTTGGCTTTGGGGTTTTTTAAGACGAGATTCTCAGGAGATTGGAAAGATCTCATGGCTTAGTTAAAAACATTTGGAGGGAGAGATGAGCAGAGCAAGGCGCTCCCCACTCCCCTGTTGGCCAGAAAAATGTCCCCCGGGCTGTACAGAAAAGGACTGGGAAGGGGAGGAATGAGAAAGTCGCTGTCCCGGCTAAAGAGGCCTGCATGCTCTGCTCCCAGGGCCAGGTGTGGGGACAAAGACAAATTTCCCAGAGGGACAACCTGTGGGATCTCTGAGCAGAAGGGAAGGAGGACCCCCAGGGAGGAAGGAAAGCCCCAAAGAGCAGAAGTGTCCACATGGCATGTAGGCGACTGGGAACTTAGACATCTCAGAGTTTCCCACAATCCTGTGAGGCATAAGAAGTAATACAATGACTCCTGTGAACCCCATAATGTCACGGAGGTAGCAGAGTCACCTGATCTGAGACAGGGCACAAACATGGTGACCTGCATTGACCAATGGCTGAAAGATAAATGCCACCGAAACGGACATCGAGGACCGGTGGCCTCCCTCCCATCACCTTTGCACACCAAGCATAGATGTGATTGCTGGGGAATGGAGAGGATGGATTGACTGTGACTCAGTTGTGATCCAGCCCGGCAAAATGGAGGCTCAAAATAGCAACTGAACGTAGTTCGGTATAATAAAGAAATACATATTTTCTATTTCTCCCACACCTGAGTTTGTAGACCGAAAATCATACCCATTGATAAAAGAAGCTTGGCCAGAAAAACACATGTATTCAGAGCTGGGTCCTGACCTGAAATAGGGGTCCGCCTCTTTCCCCTATTTTGACTTCTGGGGCAGCCCAGTATGAGATGTCAAGAATCCGTGAGCTAGGGACTTCCCTGGTGGTCCAGCGGGTGGAACTCCACGCTCCTGATGCGGGGGGCCCGGGTTCGATCCCTGGTTGGGGGAACTAGATCCCACACGCATGCCGCGACTAAGAGTTCGCATGCCGCAACTCAACATGCTGCAGCAAAGGTCCTGTGTGCCAAAATAAATAAATGTTAAAAAAAAAAAAAAAAAAAAGAATCTGTGAGCCAGATCCGAAGTCTCTCTGCTTGATGATTACAGCTACAGCTAAAGGGTCCCAATGCAGCAAACCACACCAGAGAGAGAATTGAATGGTCAGGGTCCAGGCTTCTGCTTGAAGGTAACCTCCTGGGCTACCCAGGGTTGAGTGATGGCACCCCTTCTTCCTGTGACTCGGGAGAAGGGTGGTCAGGAGAGGCTTCTCTGCAAAAATGAGGCTGGAGAAGAAATCTGAAATTAGGCAGTGAGGAAGGGAAGAGCTACCAAGCACACAGAACTGTATGTGCAAAGGCCCTGTGGTAGAAAGGAGCTGGGCTTGTTCACGGAAGGAAATAGACTCCTATGTCAGGAACCCAGAGAGAGAAGGTGAGTGATGAAGCAGGACATTGATTGGTGCTTCTAAAACGTTCCCCCGTCCCTCCCCTTTAGTTGGGCTGGACCTAGTGACTAGTTTCTAACAAATAGCATAAGATAGCAATGGGATGCCACCTCCAAGATTAGGTTATAAAAGACCTCTTGCTCCCACTCTGTCTCTGGTTTTCTCACTTGCTTGTTCTGATGAAACAAGCTGCCATATTGTAAGCTGCCTTACGGAGAAGCCCTCGTGGCAAGAAACTGAGGAAGCCTCCGGCCAACAGCCAGCGAGGAGCTAAATCCTGCCAACAACTGCATGAGTGAGCTTGGAAGCAGATCGACCCTGAGTTGAGCCTTGAGATGACTGCAGCCTCATCGGATAACTTGGTTGCAGCCTTGTGAGAAGCCCTGAGCCAGAGGACCCCAGCTTCTCACAGAGGACACCCACATCCCTGACCCACAGGATCTGTGACATAATAAACCCGTGTTGTTTCCTAAGTCACTAAGTTTGGGGGTCATTTGTTACACAGTGATAGAGAACTAATGCAGCTGATAAGGTAGGTAGGTGGGAGATAATGCAAAATATTTTCGATTTCAGTGGTCAGTCTTAGGGTTTTTAGTAAATTCTCCACATGGAACTTGTGTGTAATTCACCTAAGCTTCTGACTCTGAACCTTTCTGATTCATTAAGTCTAGGTAGCATTTGAAGTTGGTTGTAAGCTAATGCTAGATTCTCTAACATGGAAGCGGTAAGGGGCAACAGGAGGTTGGAAGGGAGACAGGAACAACCTATGCTGACAACCTATGGAGGACCAGGTTCTCAAGATGCTTTTGATTCCTGGGGAAATATTCCCAGCGTTGACCTAGGCAGCCCTTTCCAGTGAAATTGAAGAAGCTTTGAATCGGCTATGGAAGGGACAACATTCTCCCATTTCTCCTTATTAATAGAACCCCTATATTTTTGGGGGGTCCACTCACCCAGTCCATTTCCCAGCCTCCCTGGCTGTAGGGGGAGCCAATAAGCTATAAGCAGAAATCATTGGATGGAGTTTCTGGTAGGTTTTTGTTTGTTTGTTTGTTTTTAAAATTTTTAAACGCTGACTCATCTGAGAGGTGCACACTCTTACACTTCTCTTTCTCCTTGCTGCTGCCTGGAACGGGGGCATGATGGCTGGTGCTCTGGCAGCATTTATGACCATGCAATGACCTTCACAGTGGAAGCCACACTGTAAGGATAGCAGAACCAAAAGATGGAAGGAGCCTTGGCTCCTTGGAGGGAACTGCTAGGGAGCCACCATTCCAGTCCTCAACTGTTTGCAGTTTCCTATGAGAGAAAAATAAATCTTTACCTTGTTTAAGCCACTATTATCTAGGTTTTCTGTTACAGGGAGGTGAAAAACCAGTCAGTCCTAAGTGATATACTTGCATTCTAAGTAAGGTATTTAAGCAGGATTTGGGGATTTCACTTTTAAATTGCCAAGATTCCAGACTCTCAGAGAAAGATTTTCCTTTATGCCCCAATTGGTTAAAAAGTTATTAGTATGCTCTCCAGAGGAGAGGGGGACTAAAATTTCCTGAGCTTTACCCCATGCAGGGTAGTCTACCCATTATTTGTACTTACCTCACAGTGTATTTGTGAGATGGGATTATCATCCCATTTCACAGATGGGGAATTGGAGGCTCAGACAGATTATATCACCATCCAACGAACACAGCTAGGATTTGAACCTGGAGCTGTCTGACCCCACCGCCCATACTTTTTCTGTTGCTTTCAGGCTGTCTCCCAGGTCTAGAACTCTGAGTCCCAGTTCAGGCAGAAGGTGGGGCCAGTCAGACCTTTCTGAGGGCCCTGGATCAGGCTGCCCAGCCCTCACCCAAATCTTCCAACTGCAGCCACCGACTGAAGGCTTCTCCGCTGCAAGGTGACTAAAGCAGACGGCCCAGCTGGTCCTCTCCCTAACTCAATGTCATCCTGTTTACTGGCCATCTGGCCCTCATCTCTGTGATTCTCTGACTGTCTCTCCTCAAGGACCCTCTTAAAGGGACAGAGGCCCTCCTTGGTTTCATAAAGGACCTCCATCCCTAAGCAAATACATACCCAACCTTGACCAGGGCAAGCCTGACAAAGAAAAGGCCAAAACATCAGGGATTTCTGGTAGCAACACAAGTCTATTTCTAACCTCAGATTATAGCATCCAAAAGGATTACCTGTTCTAAGCAAACACACTCCCACCCCCTAGCAGGAATGAGATCAGAGCCACCTGACTCCTTGGCAGGCTCCAAATATTCTCCACTGAAACTTGCTCTACCCTGTTCGAAACTCCTCTGTCTGTCCCAGGAGAGACTGGAAATACACTCTTTCTAGGAGCTGTTGGAAAGTTAACCCACATTAGGAGAGACCTAGGTGATGCTGAATTGGGGACAGGAAGGTCCATTTGAAAGAAAAAAAAAATGTTCTTTGTAACCAGGACAAGGCTAAACATGCCTTCTCTCCATTGGTCCAAATCTGTGCCAGCCTCCCACTGGCATCCGTGGGTGTGCTGAGAACAAGCTATGGATTTCTATAGAGACCGTCACCATGGCACTAGGGGCCTTATTCTGCTATTTCAAGAGGGAAAATAATCAAAAGGTCAAAGGAAGAAAATCTACCATAGAGCTTTTCAAACTACAAATATTTATTAATGCTTTAGTGAGTGCCTGGCACCACATTTGATGCCGGCCATAGCAAGATGGGCTGGGAGAGAGGACCTGTCTTGCAGCCACCAGGAGTCAAGCACAAGGCTGGGCACTACACATCCGTCATCTGATTTCGTTCTCACAACAACCTCAAAACGGCAACAGTATAATCCTCATTTTGTCAACTGGGGAAAAAATGAAGTGAAATAACTTGCCCACGGGCATCTGGGATTTGCAGTCAGGACTGTGATACTGGACCAGACCGAATCTCAGTAGAGGGTCCACTCGGCGGTGGGGGGATTCTGTATGTAAGTACTGCTTGGTCTGTTTACGGAGACATGGGGTGAATTAGGAAGCTGATGGGGGAGGAATCAAGATGGTGGAGGAGTAGGACGTGGAGCTCACCCCCTCCCACAAGTACATCAAAAAATACATCTACAGGGCTTCCCTGGTGGCGCAGTGGTTGAGAGTCCGCCTGCCGATGCAGGGGACACGGGTTCGTGCCCCGGTCCGGGAAGATCCCACATGCCGCGGAGCGGCTGGGCCCGTGAGCCATGGCCGCTGGGCCTGCGCGTCCGGAGCCTGTGCTCCGCAACGGGAGGGGCCGCAACAGTGAGAGGCCCGCGTACCGCAAAAAAACACAAAAAAAACATCTACAAGTGGAATGATTCGCACAGAACATCTACTAAACGCTGGCAGAAGACCTGAGACTTCCAAAAGGGCAAGAAAACCTCCATGTGACTGGATAGGACAAAAGAAAAAAGGAAAAAAAAAGAGAGAGAGAGAGATAGGGAGCCGACAGGGATGTGGAGGCAGCTGGGGAGATCACGGAGAGAATCTCATACCTTCTGTTGGCCTGCCGGGCAAGGAAAGAAAACAGTGTTACCAGCCCAGTGGGGACTGCAGGGGAGAAAGGGACCCTGGGCTTGCAGCTGGGCAGAGAGTGGATGGGAGGGGGGTGGTAATGGAGAGTCACCAGCACAGGGACGCCGGCTAACCACACCTGGGGCATGCTCTCCCCCCTGGGTGGTGCCGAGCCCCATCCAAGCAACTGGGGATGGAAGGGGGATGCTTCATTGCAGGAACTGGCGATTTACTGCACTAATCCTGGTTAACAACCACCAAACCCAGTGGCTTACACTAACGAGCATTTTTTTCTTGCTCATGCATCCGAGGACAAACTATGCCCCTGCTGGGGTCGCCTGGGCTGGGCTCCAGGCTCCAGGGTGAGTTGGGTCTGCGC
>NW_021146590.1:0-25000 GCF_002837175.3 Physeter macrocephalus
GGGAGCTCCCGCCCTCAACTGAACACAGAGCAATTGGCTCTCCCGGCGTTAGAGCCAGTGCCCCGGCAGGACGTGGGTCTGGAAGCAGACGTCTCACCTTTCCAGGTGGGGGTGAGGATGGACTTTGGGGACTTTGGGGACCAGGCCTGGAGCTAACTATCTCCCCCATTGCTCTGTCCACTACCCACCCCCCAACCCCAGCAAAGCCAGGATTTGGCGCTTCCAGGGCCCCTGTGGAGTCAAACGGGGTTATAACCCTGGGACAGCAGCTCGTGTTTCCCAAGAGCAAGACAGGTGGGCCCAGGGTTGGCATTTGGCGCTGCTCTGGGTACTGGAGCTGCAGGTGCACGTTCTTACCCTCAGGTCCAAGCCAAGAGCGTGCTGAGCTGGGGCAGGGTCTCCTGTTGTTCCTTCGAGGGGCCCCGACGCAGAAGGCACCAGACAAGCCCGATGCAGAGGCCACGCCCTGCAGCGCCCTCCCGGGAGCAGGAGAGGCTCGTTCTCAGCCCAGGCTCTGAGGAGGCCCGTTGTCAGCCTAACACAAACCTCCCCAATTATGTGGAGGATGCACGAACCTACCTCTGCTTGTGTTTGAAGCATTTCTCATGCTCGGTGCCAGCGGCGAACCAAGATTAATTTTGTCAGAGTTTACTCCGCACTTTAATTTTTAGCCACAGAGCGTTATAGTCAGTGAGCTAAGTTTTGATGCGGTTAAGCTTTCCAGAGGTAGGAGATGCCGGGGAGGTGTGTGTGTTGTGTGTCTTTTTTTTAAACAGCAAAGCAACATTTTCAAACAGCACAAGAACCGGAAACCCCTGTGCCCACATCTCCCCATCCCCCTATTTGTGTTTTAAAGATTCAAAACCTCCAAATCGTCCAGGATTTCCACGATGGAAATAATGTGGAATAATAATCATGGAACTTCTCTTCAAGGATGCAGTCACGAACCCTCAGGAGGCCACTCTAATGCGGGGGAGGGCTTGGTTCGGTCACTAGAGTTGCTGGAGTTTATAAGGATGTTTATGGATGATCCACTCTCTGGTTTTGTTTTAGCTTTTTGTTAGAAACAATAACGATCAAAAAGCCATCAACTTTAAAGAAATACCTCACAACCTGTGGAAAGATAACAGTATGGTGTTATTTAGAACAAAGAGCAGTGTGGCAGTGTCTCCCCAGTCCTACGGCCATCAGAAGGGCCTGAATTATCCAAGGTGGTTGTCCACGGGCTCTCCGGATCAGGCTGGCTGCCTTCAACGGTATGGAGGAGTGTCGCCAGAGGCCCACGCTTTTGGCACTGTGGAATGTTCTGTCTTGATTCAAGAGGCAGCTAGAAAAAGCACAGCACATTATTCATCCCCCCCAGGGTTCTTCTGGGTTTTGGAGGTGCCTAGAGCATATTGACTTGTCCAGCGTTGCCAAGCCATTAGAAAGGATATTCCCTTCTTTGCTTAAATACCTTTGGTTCTTGGCTTATCTGTAACAGTTCAATGGACTCCCAATGGAAGCTTGAAAAGCCAGTGTAGCTGCGTATTAGGTATCCAGGTGATGCAGTGGAAGAGGCACCCGTTTGTCAACAACATGACTCATACTGGGATCACTTGTGTCCCTCACTGGATCGTAGAGCTCAGAGCAAGTTCCTTAAAACAGTCTGTGCCTCAGTTTCCTTGTCTGTATCCCAGAGAAAAACAAATCAACCTTTCCAACACTTCAGTGCTATTATGAAGATACAGTGAGAGAGGAGAGCTGTAAGGGATTTGGAAAGTTTACAAGGAAAACACAAAGGCCATCTCCTACAAACCCCATCGGTCCAAGTGGTATCATTGCTCTTGAGAAATGCTTATGAGGTTGCACCAGGAAGGGACTAAAAGAGCTCATTGTAAAGCTTTTTCAGTTGTGCATTTCTTAGCAGCCTCATGCATTTTTATGGGAGTTTTTAGTGAGTGGACTGCAGGTAGATCATTTTTAGGGTGGCTGGTGTTTCATTCTTTGGGACAGGTGATATATTTATCAGTTTGGGGATGAGATGTTATGATTCCTAAATAAGACGGTAGATCATAGTTTATCTTCAGCATGTTTTTAGCAGAAGAATAAGTGAGGGCTGGGGAGGAGGAATCCCTCTAGGTGAGCACGCTTCCTGTGATGCTGAGGGCACCGTGGAGGGCGAGAAGCATTGATCGATGACTCTGACTGATCGATGGCCCTGAGCCTAATGGTGAGTCCCTGTGGCCCTTCCCGTGATGTGACTTATACCTGCTCTTGGGCTTCCTCCCCATCTTTCTAGAATGGCAGCAGTTACTCTGCAGCAATGACAGAGCCCAAGTCAGTGTGCGTCTCTGTGGACGAGGTGGTCTCCAGCAACAGGGAGGTCATGGAGATGGAGCTGCTGAACGGACATCTGAAGAAAGAGGACAACAGTCTCACAGAGGCCCAGCGCCTCTCCTCCCTGCCGCGGAGGGCGGCTGTGAACATCGAATTCAAGGACCTTTCCTACTCGGTCCCGGAAGGCCCCTGGTGGAGGAAGAAAGGTAGGGCGGGGGCTGCTGTGTGCATCCAGAGGCGCAGGTACCTGGGAGGAAGGAGCAGGTTGTTTGGGAAGATCTGGGTCTGGAAGCTGGGAGGCCGATTCTCTTTCCAGACTCTGGCTCTGCTGTGGCCAATGTATGTAATTGCTTTATGACCGATTTTTCCTCACTTATGATATGAACGGATCAGATTAGATGACTCAAGATTCACAGCGTTTGTTGGTATTTTTTGACTGAAGTGTAGTTGATTTACAATGTTGTGTTAGTTTCAGGTGTATAGAAAAGTGATTCACTTATACATATATATATATATATATATATGCACTTTTCCAGATTCTTTTCCATTATAGGTTATTACAAGATATTGAATATAGATCCCTGTGCTACACAGTAGGTCCTTGTTGTTTATCCATTTTATATATAGTAGTGTTTATCTGTTAATCCCAAACTCCTAATTTATCCCCCACCCCTTTCCCCTTTGGTAACCATAAGATTGTCTTCTGTGTCTGTGAGTCACACATTGGTTCTTAAACTCTGATATGATCACAGAGTTTGACCAGGGTCCATGTGTGCTGGTTTCCTGTCTGCACTCGGAGGGTCCTCTTTACTGGATGCTGTTAATGTTAGTCTTTCGAGATAGGCCTCTTTTTTTAATGTTTCAGAGCAAAGTGGAAGCCAGGTGTTTCCTGCCAAGCTTGAAGTGTTGAAAAGTAACCAGTGACCTCTAGTAACCTCTCTGGAAACCAGTCATGGATGTTTACAGATCTTGAAAGGACTGTCTCATGGGGGGCGTTGGGGGGCTATCCATAAAAACAGAAGAGATGATGGCGTAGGTAGGACTCGGAGGTCTCGGGAGAGCCACACGCCCAGGAGTTTGCCTCCGGCCTGTTGCATGTTAATGGGAATTGATGACTGATGGTATCTTGAATTTTCTTAGCAACGTGGATGCTCCTTTGCCAGCTCTCGATTTTCAAAGTGTGTGGAGTTAATGCCTCCCTGGGTTGGTATTTCTTTCTCGAGCCTGACCGACTTCCTCCCGTGGAACTCACTCCTCCTCCCCCGCTGCTCCGTGCGCCTGTCCATCTTCGATGGGGGGGTGACTGGGAGAGGACGCGTTACATATCACCCAGAAACAGTGGTCCTCACTTTCTAACGAATCCTTTAAAACAACTTGAAAATCTATGAGGAATTGGGAACAAAGTGACTCAGGTAGCCCCGGAATATCCTGGAATACTGGGGTTGTTTAGAGCTCTCAACTGAAATCTAGATTCACTCCTTCTTCCTTTTTGAAGACGACCCACCAAGACTCACTTGTTTACGTTTCATCTTTCTGCCCCTTATTGCCTTCATTTTGCTTCCTCCTCTCTTGACGGGAAGCAGTCGAGACGGTTGGCGTGGGCACCCTGGAATTCCTTGGAACCATGATTTTAGCACGTTGATTGACTGGTCCCTGGGACCTTCGAGCCAAGCTGGTCGTGGGATGATTTTGTGTCTGTTTGCACAAATGGGAACAGATCCCAAACCTTCTCAGCGGCTGATACTATATAGCATTGGTACCTCTGAGACTCCACATTTTCAGAGTGTGCCAGCCTGTTTCGTTAACAAAGAAATTCTGTGAGAGGCTCAGGGTTGGGCCCATTTGTTTGAGCCTCTTGAAATTTCAACACAAGATTCCAGTCTTTTCCTTCTCCACTTGAACAAAGATTTTACCGAAAAGATGCGCTGAGCGACCAGGAGGGTGTTGGGAGGTTTCGGCCCGACGGGTCTCCATAGACAAACTGCGGCCGACCTGTGGGCCACGTGGGCAGGTCTCTGTCCACGTGTTACGTGTGGCCTTAGAAACGTGGTCATGATGCTGAAAACGCTTGGGTGGGTGTCCTCTCAGGTGAAGGCCTGAAATGCAGAAATGCACATGTTTGAAAACCATGGCAGAATCTTGGTTTGGAATCCAACCCAGCAGGTGTTCACCGGGGGCTGGCAGGTGAGGAATATCATTTCCTGGTCAGGTGTGCGGCTTGCCCACCCTGTGTTCTCTACATGTTAGAACTGGCCCCGCTGACGGTCCACGGTGATGGCCTCTTAATGAATGAGGGAGGGCCTGCTGCTGTCCATGGCCGGTGGCCTCCTGGGAAGCCCCGCCCAGATGGCTGCCGGATAGACACTTGCCCTGCAGTAACCTGTGTGGGCTCAGGCGGGGAGGAGTAGAAAGTGGGCCCCAGGGACCTGCCTGTGAGTCAGAGAGGGCTAGGGCTGGAGAGGAAGTCGGGCACCATCAGTCTGGTGTGTCCAGGTTTTTTGTTTCTCAACCAACGAGGCCTGACTTCTCTGTCGGGCTTCCTCCCCGCCTCTTCCTCCACCCCAGCGCCTGTGTCCACTTCCCTCTCTGTGCCCCTTCTCCCGTGCAGCCCCATCGTTTCCTTTGTTCTTGGTACCCCCGCAGTTCAGAATTTAGATGGTTTATCACTCCCGCATACCTTGAGGGTGTGGGATACTTGTCCACCTTCTCACTGAATAGAAAGGAAGCCACGTGTGAAGGGCTTGCCCCGAGCCTGAGCTGGGGGTAGGCGGGGGGCTGGGTGGTGGTTTCCGAGTCTGTGGTCCAGTTTGGGGCACCCGGGCAGCGCCTGGCACAGGGCCTCAGGGTGCCAGGGTCCCCACGGCCATAGGGAAGCAGTGCTCCCTTCTCCAGGCTTGGTGCCCACAAATGCTTGCCGAGCTGGCAAGCGTTTCCCTTTTCTCCTGGTGGCAGTTTTATATTTCGCGTCTCCTCTGTGTGGTGCCCAGCATGATTCCAGGTGTGACCAAACTCTGGGGCAGGAGCTTTTGCTCTTACTTCTCTGACCATATTCGGTTTTTCTGTCTGTATCAAGTCCATAGTTTGTTTTTTGTTTTTAAATTCAACTTTATGTGCTGAGCTCATCGTAATGACCACAGTGAAGTGTGTAGTGAAGGACAGAGGAGCCTGAGGGCTGGACTGATTCGCTCAAGGTCGGAGCCAGCAAGGTCCGCCACCCCGCCGTCGGATTCCTAGTCCAGGCTTCTTTCCATCACGAAGACACTGGGCCACTCCAGTAAACTCTAGGAAAGCCTTTTTCTCCCAGAACATGGTGCTACAACACAAACTCAACACAGAGTGCTGTAGCAAAGCCTGGCCCTGGGATTAGAATAATATTAAAAACTCCTACACAATTATGTTAAAGAAAGAAGACGGAGAAAGAGAGCTTCATAATCCTTAGTTGAAAGGTCGTAAGTGACTCCATAGCAGTATTTTTAAGAAGGCGACGTCAGGCACTGATTCTTTGTAATTCTTGAGCTTGACGATTGCCAGGCATTGACTTCAGCGTCTAAGAAAACATCTTGTATTTTCAATTGTAGCTCCATTTTCACCATATGATTAATGATGTCTTGAGAGGAAAATCTGGATCGTATAAAAGACTCCTAGTAGACAACACAACTGTGAAAGGAACTGTTCTCAGGAGAAAAAAAGCACACCCCAAGGATGATGTCCCTGGCTTCTGATACAGTGATTACTTTCCCTCAAGGAATTCACTCACGTAGCCTAGGTCGATGGGACAGATGATTTGGAACAGTGTGGGCTCTGGCGCCGTTACACAGACGATTGTGTCGAGGGACGTAGGGAACAATCTGGTCTGATTGTCCTCACTCACCCCAGTGTGACTTATTTTTGAAAGCAGCTTTTGCTTCCTGGATGGTAGACACTGCAGTGGTGCTGGTGACATTTAGGACCCCGTGTTAAGAAGAGAACCCACCTTGTGAAATACTGAGGTGGAGCGGAGAAAATTCGACGCTCAGACAGCACTCTCCGGCTTTCAGAGCTCGGCCACACGGCGGAGTTAAGGGGGTACTCTGGGTCGTCTGTCCCCCAGGGGGACTGGAGCCATTTCCGTTTATACAATTCAAGCAGCCCTTTGGTCCAGTTGGCTCAGGGGCCAGTTCTGTCCTTTCAGTGTGTGGAGTACACGAGGTTCAGAGATATATCCCAGGTCACAGGAGCAGGGGAGGTGGGACTGTGAAGGCAGGTCTGGGGGGCTTGAGGCTAGGACCTGACAAGACACCCAGTAAACATCCGGCCCTGACGTGGGCACACAGCGGGACCATGATGGCACGGATATGCCTCACTCCATTTTACAAAACCACTGGGGGTGGCCTCGACTGTTACCTCTGACTCATTTCCCTTTTAATCGGCCTGCTTGGATGTCAGTCACCTCTACCTTTCACAAGGACCCATAAAGAGGTTTCCTAATCCCCTGGAGAGGCTTGGCTGTCCTGTCTCCTCCCCAGGGAGGTAGGGCCGGCATGTATGGCATGCTTTGCACAAACAGGTGACATGATTCTTAGAAATGAAAGAACACCTCCCAAGATTACCTTGTGGGTTGAGAACAAAAGTAAT
Organism: Physeter macrocephalus; assembly: GCF_002837175.3. NCBI lineage: Eukaryota > Metazoa > Chordata > Mammalia > Artiodactyla > Physeteridae > Physeter > Physeter macrocephalus. The sequence continues at coordinate 6,934 of NW_021146590.1, forward strand.
CCTATCTGAGGGTTTGGAGAGTTTTCTCTACTCTTCCCCAGCCCGCTGGGGCCTCGACCCAGTAACACTCCGATGGAATGGGACAGCTCCTCCGACTTTGAAACCGGACCCTCCAGCCTCATCCTTGCCAAATGCCAGGATGGAGTTAAATATTCTGGGCAGCCCCACATCAGATTATCTGTATTGGTTTGCTTCTGAGCTATAAAAATGCATTTGAACACACTTCTCAAATTGAAGTTTGCTTTCTCTTAATTTCCATGGCAATTTCACAAGGCCTGCGCTGACAGGCTGGCTAAAATGAGTAGAATGTGCCATTAAAATCCCTTTCAGCGATTCCATTAAGGGAAGACTGGATTCCAACCCAGCGCTGGGTGACTTGATCCAACCGATGGGGACAGGGGTGGGGAGGGAAGGCCAGAGAAAGGGGAACTATAGAAATCCCAGAGCAGAGAGGGGGCTCCAGAGGGTGGGCTGCTCAAGTGCAGAGGCGGGTTTATGTTCCCCTAGCATGAATGACTTACTTTTGTACTTCTTGGAAACTATCATGCTAAGGTGGGCTTTCTTTGGGGTGCAAAAGGAATGGCTTTGGATACTGTGCCTTTGTCTTTACTTCCGGCTGTGACTGGTCTTACAGTGCGGTGTGGCAGACCTAAACCTTGCTTGTCAGGGCTCCCTGCCTGAGGCTGGGGCTTTACACCGGGAGCCCCATGACCCCAGGTCACCTTGGCGAACGCAGATGGCTGGAGAGCTCCTCCCATCCCCTCCCGGGCCAGTTCTCAGGCTCTCAGTGGCTTCCTCTCAGGCCCATTTGGTGATGAGGTCTTCTGGAATAGTTCTGTACCTCCGTCTTATATGCTCCAAAAGAGGCTTTGAAAAACTGTGGAGGATGGGCTAACTCTCAGGACAGATGGATGTGGTGTGACCATGTACAAAACCAAAAGGGTTTGCTAGTTTACAGGCAGAACTCGAACATCCAAGGGGTCTAGGCGCCCCTTCTCCAGCCAGCCCCTTCCCTCCCTTGGAGCACACTGCATGGAAGCCGGACCTTCACCGGTTGGGACCTGGAATCAGGGGTGCGTGATTTAAGTGTGGCTCGATAGGCTCAGCAGCCCCCGTAGACACGGCACAAGTGGCCCTGCCGACACTGGCTCTTCTGCTTTGCTTCACTGTCAGGCCACCCCCGTCGCCTTCCGATTGGCAAGGCACAGGAACACGTTGCTATTTTTCCAGAGAGTGTGCCTGGTCTGGAGCCATCTGGTCTCTTCAGTGTGACTTTGCAGGACTGTGTTCTGCTCAGTGGGGGGTTGGTGTCACTAGCACTTTTCAAGGACATTCTTGCGACACTCATTTTCACCTGCTGGGGGGGGTGCCCTCCTGCCTTCCTTTAACATCCCCAAATATGCTGACATCTTGAAAACCTCACATGCCGGAACTAACGTCCTCTCTTGTAAACCAGAACCAAATCCATCAAGGCCAAGAAATAACACAGGGTGACATTCTGCTGAACACGAAACCATTTCTTTTGTCTATAAACTGGCAGAAGAAAATGTTTAGTAACCATACACCTGCTCTTTTTGAGTTCGGTTCTAGAATCAACAGATTTGCTTATTTAAGGAACAAAGGTCACCACGTGGGTCAGATTAAAAAACATTTGGAAAGACTGAACCGTACAAACCAGGGGTTTGTAGGATGGAGGTACGTGCTCTATAAAACCCTTGATGGAGTTCCAAAACCTCTGTAGGAAAGCTTACATTCAGGTAAAATATCTCTGATACTGAGTGTTTTTGCCCCTAATTTGAGAAAAGGCATCAAGAGTTTTCAGAGTGAAGGATGGAGGCTAAATGCACCTGCAGGGGCCCGGCCTGACCCACAGCCCTTAGTTTTACTTCTCACTTTGTCAGCTGTGTTGTCGTTAGTCACCTTTGTGCTTGTGGGGTAAATGGCATCCGGTGTCAAAATTAAGACATGCCAGAGTGATTTCAAGACTGTGATTATGTCCAGCTGAGACCTATATTTAGAGCCTGAATCTTGGAGCCCAAAGGGGCCTGGGAGCTCCCTCATCTGACCTCTCACCCGTGGAGCAGTCCCTCTCGCCCCGTGACAACGGGCTGCTGTCTGGGCAGCAGCCAGAGCCTGACATCTCCCTGCGTGGCCAGGTCCATGTTTGCACAACTGTCATTCTTAGAATTCTGTCTGTTGAGCTGAGGTCTCAATTCGAGTCATGTTCATTTGTTGATCCAAGTTCTGCTTTTTGGAGTTCTGCAGAACACGTACGATCTTGGTTTTGAAATGAGCTCACGAATTGGAAGGAGAAAAGCCTAACCATGTACAAAACAGGTACATCAAGATCCAGGGCTACCTGGAAAGGAGGAAATAAGGAGCCTGTGGTTCGTGGAGGAGATGAGGCTGGAGCCCTGCTTTGGGAGTAGGTACCACAGTGGCATCCCTGGGGGCAGGGCAGTGAGCGGGGGCCCCTGCTCACTGGTCTGGTTGTGTCTGGTCTGGTTGGTCTTGGTTGTGAACTGGTGAGGGTGGAGATCAACGGAAAAACAGAACCTGAGTGACTCTTTCTGTTTCTTTTACTGTCATAAGGTGAGCTGATGTGCTCAGACAAAAAAGTCCCTCGCCTTGATAGCTCCACTGCCTATCTTGAAAGCGAAACTTTTAGCAGGATTTTTATGGGATTTCTCAGTTTTTATTCCTTCCCTCCCACTTTTTTGGCGGGAGAAGTGTCTATTTTTCTTAATTAAAAATAACTGTTTACTAAGCAAATGCTGTTTGCTTTAGCACATTGTCTCATTAAGTGTTCCCCGGAAAGCCACGGGGCATTATCAGTGTGGACATTACCCAGGAGAAAAGGAGGCTTAGAAGGAGGCAGATCTCAGGTCCAGGCTTAGACCGCAAGTCCTAACGACCTGCCTCTCAACAAGCTCCACTGAGAACACTTCTCCCTTTTGTCATTTCGCAGGTCCACGTAAGATGAGCTGTTTTTCTCACCTTTTCTTTGCGGATGACAAACACAACCCCAGACCCTGGCGGCAGCAGTGGTGCCACAAAAGCCCTCCTCATCTGCTGGGGAAGGGGACCCCCAGATTTCCTTCATGAGCTGGGCTGGGGGCAGTTTTGGCTTCCATCGTGAATCAGAACTCCGTCCAGCCGGCTGGGGTCTGTGCGGGGCGCCTCTGCTCGCCCTGCCTCTCCAGGACGGGGTTATCGGGCCCCCTGTCGTCCACCCCTACGTTCCTTCCAAGGGCGACCGGACGGGCTTGTCTCAAAGGAGCGAATTCATTCTGGCCAGTCCCCCCCCCCACCCCCCCACCCCACCCCGCCAGCCAAGAGGGCTCTTCCGCCGGCCTTAAAAATGGAGTAAAAACCCATCTCTTTTCTTGGCCGGGGCGGACGCTGACTCTGCAGGCATGGGGCCCAGAGCGACGTTTGCGCTGTCACAGCCAGGCGGCAGGGACACACCTGCTTTCAGATACAGATCTGGCTGAGGGTCCGGCAGAAGCTCCCTGGAGGTTTTCGTGCTCCTCGGGAATCCTAAATTTTCAATGGTTGAAAGAGAAGAGCACGGCCAGCCTAGCTGCGGGCCGGGCAGGTGCGCCCCGCTGCGCGTGCGCAGTGGCCGCCGGCCGCCGCCGCCGCCGCCGCCGCCGCCGCCGCCCGCGCCGGGGTTACTACCGGTCAACGCTCGCGGGTAACCTCGGCGCGCCGCGCGATTGGCTGCGCGCCGGGCGCTGTTGTTAAGCGCGAGAAGAGGACGCCGAGCTCCTAGGTCCGGATGCTGCGGCCCCTCAGAGCCTGCCGGGGTCTCCGCCTACCCCCGACTGGGGCTGCCCTGTGCACAGCGGGCCCCCGGGCATGCACTTCCCCCTGCTCCAGCCCAGATCAGACGAGCACTTGGGCCCGGAAAGTGGGAGAACCTTTCCAGTAGCCTAATTTTGCTCTGGAGACATCACTAAAATGCATCTGAGGAATGGAGATGTTTCTTACCCAATGATTATTATTTTGATGTCTTTAAGCATAATTGGGAAACTTCACTGGACTAGAAATAGCACATAGATATTTGGAAAGGCTGTCCTCAGGAAAATGGCTGGCGTCCTGTGCAGTGTCTCAGTCCTTATCGCTTTCATCAGAATGGGGAGGCTTCGTGAATTTTCCAGACTTCTATTTAAAGTGGCAAGTGGGGCCATTAGGTCAGGTGCATGTGTTTCCTGTGAGACAACCGAAACCTGAATCCTCATGAAATATTCTTGTTTTGCTTTGTTTTAGGTTCTCCCTGTGGGTGAAGTAATGAGAGGCAGGGCCTGCTGGTTTGGGCCAAGCAGATGAAGCAGTCAGCGTTTACAAATGACCAGGGTGGATTTTGGAATCCTGGAATTCCCTTAGGAGTCTGAGTGGCAGGTCCAGTAAGTGGGCTGGAATCCAGAGGGTCACGCTGCAAGGCTGCCGCTTCCCTGATCCCTGCTGACTCACCTCCATCCTGGGCGTGTTAGCGAGGCTTTAGAGAAAGAGCACCTGAACTTTAGGTGTGCTTCCCGTAGCATCCAGTACACATCGTGTGCGTGTGCGTGTGTGTGTGTGTGTGTGTGAATCCATACATGCGATCATAAATATAAACATGATTTCTACAAGTTGGGCTCCGTTGCAGCGCCTCAAAGGCCTGGGATGCCTTGATGGAACTGGAGGTGTCACGCTTTGCCTCTCCCTGGGAACCAGGGTCTTCCCTATACACCCGGCCGGTCTGGTTCCTGTGGGCTGAATTTAGGTGAGTTATGAAACGTTCAGTGCCATCATTCGTATGGCTCCTGACCAAACACAAGGAGACCGGGAGCTAATGATTGTTCTTATGAGAACAGTCTTGGGTTTTACTTGGTTGCTTATTTGATTTTGTGAGTGTACAGTTGACATTTTTATAAACCGACCTAGAAAGTATGGTTCTCAAATCTCTGAGACTCACTGACCTGAAGGTTGGATACAGGAATCAGAGATGGTGGTGGGTAACTTTTACACATAAATTCCCTCTTGTGTTTTCCTGAGGTGCTGCTGGTGAGGTGGGTGGAAAACCTTTGGAGAAAAAGAAGGAAGTGCACATTTATGATAGCCGAGACGTTCCATTGCTATAAACAATAACAGTGCTTGTTGCCAACACAAGAACAGACTGTATCCAAAAGCTGGTTGAAAAGTGGGGACCCCTTACATTTAGTTTCACATTTCATGAGCGTCCCCATTGAGACTTGGAAAGGAAGCTTGTGGGTTTCCTGTTTCTAAGACCTGCATGTCGGCCTGTCCAGAAAATGGTTATGTCCTAAATGGTATGAGAGGGCACTGTCTAATCATGGGCTTCTGGTCTACCCTGTAAGTTGTCACAAACGTGCTGCATGCCTTGGTCCAAACCCCACACGCTTTTCTCGTCTCTGCTTTTTGTCTGGCTTAGAGAGGAGGATGACAACTGTCACCTTGTCCCTTTGTCTCTTCTTAAGAGTGTTCTTAGTTTCAGGATTGGATAAGTCTCTATAAGTCTCAAAGTGCTTAGCCTGGCCGAAAGTCTCTCTGTGGGCCCTTTCCTGCTTGTCTCTTTTCTCCGCAGCCACTCTGCATGTGCCAGCCAGGTGGACCGCCTGCTGCAGAAGGGGCTGCTTACCCAGGATCTGTGTGTTCTCTGCCTGGGCCACACCCTCTGCCAGGAACCCTCCCTGCCTCCCCAAGCTGGGGGAAAGCCTGCCTTCATCCATCCTTACCTCCGGGGCCAGGGTCCTTCCTGGGTACCTCCCTAGCCCTCTGCCCTGTGATCATAGAACTCAGGGCATGATTTTATGTGTTTCCTCTTCTGAATTTCCAAGCAGGGGCTGTGTCAGTCACCCCTCATCTCTGCCACCTACCCCGGGCTTCACTCAGTGTTGGCACCCTCTAGGTGTCTGCCAAATGAATGTGTGAAATAACAAAAATCGGAATCACAGTAGAAGAGCATATGCTTTTACCCCAGAAGAGGTCTTAGGGGAAGTGGGGAGGAAAAGCAAGAGCCCCGAGGAGATGGAGTGTTTTGATCTTCCCTTGCTGTGTCAAGCCCGTGAGCCATCTCTGACTAGCCATGTAGGAAGTGGTTTCTAGGTGCCGCTTCCTTGGGGCAGCTCAAGCGCTGGCCTCAGCTGCGGCATCGCGGATGGGCAGGCGGGGTGCCGGGCAGTGGGGAGGGCCTGGATTCTGGGTCAGGCAGCCTGCTCTTGAAGCCTGGCTCCACACGGTTTGGGGGCCTCGGTTTCTCATCTGCAGAATGGGGCTGATAAGAGTGTCGGTCTCAGAGGGTCCGAGCGGGGAGTGACTGTGGCCCACGTGCACACAGCGGGGCTCAATGCTTTTTAGTGTGTGGGTCAAAGGTCTCTGAAGGGTTGGGTTCTTGGCTTCATTCAAGATTTGGCATAATAATAATAATAAAATAATAATAATAACAATAATAATACAGCTTATGCGCAGTAACTTACCCCGTCTTCCCAGCAACCCCGTGGGGAGGTTTGCTCACCCTTGCCCTGTGGTTCAGAGCAGTTAAGTCCCTTGCACGCTTGTCCAGCAGCACAGAAGTGCCGTCTCTTGCGCGGCATCCGGGATCTCTCATCCAAATGCCTGGAGCTTCCTGCCCTCCCAGAGGGAGACAGCTGACAACCTTTCCCAGAGTTGTTCTCCGAGAGAATTTCTATACCGTTCCTTCTCTACCGTGCCCCTGGGTTTCCTGCTCATGGCAACAATTAGGACTAAATCAACCGAGCGTCTCAGAGATGTGAACAAATGCCTCTTGTTAAGACGCATGTGCTTTCGTGGGCCAGCTAGGTAGAGAGTTTATTCTATCCGGGAGGTCTTCCAAGAGCTTTAGGTTACCACCCGAGGAGGGTTGCGTGGTCCAGACATTTACATGGAAGCATCTACACTTGTCGTTACTTGATGGAAATTTCCACCGTTGGAACGGAGCTACCCACAACCTTACACTTTAGAGCTTGGCCTCAAGAATGAGGTTTGTGTAGGTTACCTTAGGAGGATGTGAGATTTCATCAGGTGCCGTGCATTTTAGTCTGGCGGCTAGACTTTGACGATTGAACATTAAGGATGTTGTACCCGCCGCTCCAGCTGGCAGCCGCAGGGGTGTCGGTGGTGAGCGAGGTCTCACCGTGGCAGCGGCATGGCCAGCACGTGAAGGCTCTTCTTGGATTTGCAGATATTTAACGTGAAATTCCACCGGCTGTGGTTTTGTAGAAAATGTATTTTCCTTCCTTAACAGTAATTCTGAATTAATGTGTACCAAGGAGGAGGTTAAGATGAATTGAATTGTATGTGGGGCTTAGTTAAAATTTTCCTTCTTTCTCTCTCTGTTTTATTTTAATAAAATGATTCCCCGTCTAGCGCCTTTTAGCAACATGCACTCAGCAGAGAAGGGGGTGGGGCTGGAAACGTGGCCTCCAGACTAAAAGAGTCAGGGTTCAAAACCCGGCTCTACCACTTACTAGCTGGGCAACTGGCTGAGTCACGTAACCTCCCTGTAGAAAGGGGTTATTAATAATAATAATACCCATCTTATTGGACCAAATATCTTGATACAGGTGAAGCTCTGTGCCCAACATGTAGCATTTAGTAAACAGTAGCTACAGTCCTTATGAATGGTATTATATGGGATATAATAAAATAATAATAGCCTAGGGTCAGCAGGATGTTATCATTCTAAAAGTAAGTTGGGGGTAAAATCTGAGGCTTTAGAAATAAAAGGAGTGAAGCTACTGCACAGTTATGGTGAATGTTGACTTAGCTGAGCGTTTCCTGGGCGCGAGGGAGGAGGGGGAGGTGTTGGGGACCTCCCGAGGTCACAGGGCTGTGAGTCTTGTGTTAGAGGGAGGGTCCAGCCCTGTGTACCTGCCTTGGGCTGCGAGGCCCCCCAGCGGGCAGAGGACGATGGCAGCGGTGTGACCAGCCTTGCCGGCGTCCCCACCGCCTTGTCACTGACGAGGGAACCGCTGCTGGAGAAGCGTGAGCGACACTTTCAGGCTTCCTGCGAGGGCCACTAGGACCCCAGGCTCCTCCTCTCTGTCCTGCATCCTGTCAAAAGATCCTTGGACCTCCCAGGTCCACAGGCATTTTTAATGAACTTAAAACGTTAAAATATTTCCTTCTTTCACGCATGTGCCCTGCAGCGTTGTCTTCATCGAGAACGAGGTAGTGTCATCAGAGAGAAATCTGATGAGCTTGGAGGCTGTGGTGTGGGGATCCTGCAACCAGGACTCACATCCGGCCCAGATTAAGGCTGCTCTGCGTCTCTGGGGACAGCAGACGGCCGTGACAAGTGGACGCCACACTCGCGCACGCAGGGCAGCGCGGGGTGAATCCGCTGCTCTGGGACTTTGTCAGCATCGCGGGGGTGGGGTGGCCACGTGGGCAGACTTTCCAGCGGGAATCGGGGGCCCGGGGGCCTGTAATGGCCAGGAAGGAGGACGTGGATCTCTGGGAGTTTCGTGACTCTGACGCTCCAGGACTTGCTCTGAGAGCCCTGCCCACGTCCAGAAGTGACTGGACTCGGAATGCGAGAGCCGGACGACCCGGCTGGGCCACCAGGTTTCATGAAAACCTGTGCAGAGTGGGCCTTCTCGGATCACATGACGTCAGTGAGCTTGCTGTAGGCTGAAGGGGGACACATCAGAGCTGTGTTTCTGGGGGGAGTTTGAAAATCCATAGGGTTTGATAATGTTATACTCTTTGGTAAATGATTCCGTTGTACAGGGAAGGCCCCAGGGTGCTTCGGTCACTTTTTTTACAAACGTGCCTGCCACGGACAGTACAGCGGAGCCAGATACATCCCTAAGGAACGTGGGGGCAGTGAGGTGTTCTTTTATTTTGTGCAAAAGTATCAAAGCACGTGCTACTCTTACTACTGTATTTGGACTTTCTGCGTTCCCGTTAGGGATTAGTGGCTTTTCAAAAACTGTGCTACGAGAGGGGAGGGGGGTGCTGGAGCAGAGCTAAGGGCAGCGGCGCCGGCACCCAGACCCGGATGGTCGATCTGGGGGTGGAGAGGAGTGCCGAGGGGTACGGGGCGAGTTTGCTGCCGGGAGAAGGCCGACCTCTCGGGGGCTCTTTCCCACCTCACACGCCCACAGCTGCTCTCCGAGCCGGTGAGGGTGCGACGGCCCAGGAGGCGGCACTGGGCTGTTTCTCGCCCCCAGGAGCTGACGTGGCAGAGTCGGTCCCAGCGAGCAGCGGCCCCAAACCGGAGGGTGACCGGCCCCCTGCCCTGCCCCGAGGCTCTCCTTTGGGGGTCTGAGGCTGGCGAGCCTCGGTGTGTCCAGCAAGCGCCGAGTGGCACTGATGCCGGCCTGGGGACCCTGCTCCGAGAGCCGCTGGGGTGGAGCAGAGAAGCCGGCGGCCACTTGAGAACCACGCTTGACCTTTTAAAAGCCGGCGCCGGAAACGGCCCTGCCCGCACAGTCAGGTTCCCTGGGGGTGAGGGCGGTGGGACAAAGATGCAGACGTTACTTCGTGGGAGATGCGGGGCCAGGCGTGGCTTCCGGGCCCCCCACTCTGTGGACTTGGGGAGCCTGCGGGCCCCTCCCCTCCACAGCGACCTGTAGAAGTCCACTGTCCCTCAAGGCGTCTCTGTGCTTCCAGACGCTCGATAACAGGGCAGGAATGCCTGGATTCAGCCATTCATTTATTTATTCATTTCTGGCCGTGCCTTGCGGCTTGTGTGATCTTCGTTCCCTGACCAGGGATTGAACCCGGGCCCTCGGCAGTGAAAGCGCAGAGTCCTAACCACGGGACCACCGGGGAATTCCCAGGATTTAGCAATTTATACCATTATTTAAGGGAGCACAGATTGTATTCTTATCTTCATCTGATCCAGAGAACCGTGTTCTAGGTACCCATCCCTGTGTGGTGTGTGTGTGTGTTTGTGTGTGTATGTGTGTGTGTTTGTGTGTGTGTTTGTGTGTGTGTCTGTGTGTGTGTCTGTGTGTGTATGTGTGAGAGTGTGTGTGTGTTTGTGTGTGTGTGTGTCTGTGTGTGTTTGTGAGTGTGTGTGTTTGTGTGTTTGTGTGTGTGTGTGTGTGTTTGTGTGTGTGTGTGTGTGTGTGTGTGTGTGTGTGTGTGTGTATTCATGCTCCCTGGTTTGCAATATCATCTGTGCGGGACAAAGAAGATAAAGTTTCCTTCTGCTTATTTGCAAAACCTGGTCAAGCCCCCACGTAAAGCTGTTTTGATCTCTGTCACTGTCCGACTTATCCCCTGGCCAGGCCCTCTGTGAGGTCTGGGGAGAGGGCTGCTGGGAAGGGCTTCGCAGCACTGCCCAGACGGACGGCGGGAGAGCGGTCGCAGGGGCCAGATGCACACGCTCCTCGCCTGGCTCCCCTGGCCGTTCTCTTTCCTTGTCTGTAAACCTCCTTGTCTTTGACTAAAGGAAGAATTGTCCTCTTCTGGCTAAAACCACACAGGAAGTGGCAAAATCATTTGCAGAGGCTGGAGCCTGCGGTCAGTCTGGGGTGGGGAGAGCACGGCAGGAGCAGCTGCGGGGCTGGCGGGTGTCTAGGATGGGGCGTGGGACCTGAGCCTCTCCGTCCCCTCCCGGAGCTGTGTTCTGACATGAGCCTGTCTGAGCCCTTCTCTCGGTGTTTTGTATGTAGGGATACCGGTCACTGCAGAGTAAGGTCGGCATGTCCACAGCCCTCCGCAGCCGCTCCAGGGACCAGACAGGGAACACGGGCAGCTGATGTTGTCCCTGACTCGCCAATCAGTCGGCACGTCCGAAAGGCCTCGAAAGTCTGTCCTCTCACGCACTGGGTACCCACAGCCTAATGGATGGCATCGTCTTACTTTGTGATCGCCATTCTCTTTCTGGCAAAGAACTGGAGCCTCTTCCTCGTCTCCCAGATGGCAGATTCTGAATTGCAGCGATAGTAATTCATGAATATTATTTTATTTTATTTATTTATTTATTTATTTTTGCGGCACGCGGGCCTCTCACCGCCGTGGCCCCTCCCGTTGCGGAGCGCAGGCTCCGGACGCGCAGGCGCGGCGGCCACGGCTCACGGGCCCAGCCGCTCCGCGGCACGTGGGATCCTCCCGGACCGGGGCGCGAACCCGCGTCCCCTGCATCGGCAGGCGGACTCCCAACCACTGCGCCACCGGGGAAGCCCTCATTCATGAATTTTAAAAATTCTGCTTGGAGCACGGAGGTGTCCTAGTGGTTTGACCATGAGCTTCGCGCCTCTGTGCTAAAGCGAGGGCCTGTTTCCAGGAAGTCCGTCCCCACGGCACAAAAATAACCGAGTCTACGAAAAGCTTGGAAAACACCCGCTGAGAGCTGACTGTGACCTTCACCCCTGGGAAAGCACCTTCCCTTTTGGGGGGGTGACCTTAGGCAGAGAAAACCCCAAACTTGCTGGAGGAACTTCAGGTTCAGAGAGAGTCATTCCGGGAGGGGGAGGAGAAACCAGAAATGTGGGCGCCATCGTTTCCCGGCTCACTTGTGGAGGGTGACCTCCAAGGAAGGCTGCCCCGTGCCTGGCAGGTCCTGAATCCCCCAGTCACCGGCCCAGCTCTGCCCTGCAGGTGCCTCCTGAAATTCAGCCCCGTCCTAGGAGCTGGCTTTCTGGAGTGTGTCCTCTGGGGCTGCCCCTGGGCCTCCTCCAGTGAATTCCACACGCCCTGTGCTTTGTACTGGAGGGTGTAGGATGAAGCCGACTTCAGTATCAGAAGACTTTTTTTTTTTTTCTGGCCGCATTGGGTCTTCGTTGCCGCGCGCGGGCTTCCTCTAGCTGCAGCGAGCGGGGGCTACTCTTCGTTGCGGTGCGCGGGCTTCTCATTGCGGTGGCCTCTCTTGTTGCAGAGCACAGGCTCTAGGCGTGCGGGCTTCAGTAGTTGTGGCACATGGGCTCAGTAGTTGTGGCTCGAGGGCTCTAGAGCGCAGGCCTAGTAGTTGTGGCGAACGGGCTTCGTTGCTCCGCGGCATGTGGGATCTTCCCGGACCGGGGCGCGAACCCGCGTCCCCTGCATCGGCAGGCGGACTCCCAACCACTGCGCCACCAGGGACGCCCCAGGATCAAAAGACTTTTGAAAGTCCATAGATGGAAGAGCCAAAGAAAACGGGGTTTATGTAAAAGCTTGAGCCTTTCCGTTGGTTTGTGTATAAGCCTGATTCATAAGGGAGATGTTGGTCTGGGGTTTTTGTAGTCATAAAAATTATAAAGACACCGGAAATTGCATTTTTCTCCAGTTGACTTTAGGCATTCGGGCCAGATAAAGGGATTAGCCAATGAGGGAAGCAGGACATCTTCATCCTGATTTGCTTCACGACAGTGACATTGCCTGGACGAGGCGCTCTCGTGGACACTGGGGTCCTCTCACTTGTAAGCTGGGCCACACATCCTGCAGTCCGGCCCAGATGAGATGGGCAGCCGGCGGACAGGACAGATGGCAAAGCAGAAGCAAAGACAAGCCGAGTGCCCTCGTGGGAGGGAGGCATGGAGAGATCCGGGGAGAGGGAGTGGGCTGGCCAGGCGGGCGGATGTCCCGTCAGGGCAGGGGCGAGAGTGGCTCGGGAGGGGAGGCCCGTCGGGTGGGAACTAAGCCCACTGGCCAAACTCTGGGGGAGGCCAGGCGATCCAGCATTTCCCGTCTGTTTCTGAGCACCCCGTTTCTCCAAGGCACCCCCACATCTGAGTGTCTTGTTGGAGCTCTGACGGCTGGCAGGCGGGGCTCAAGGCGGGGAAAGTGCTGGTGGGGCAGCAAGAGACGCCTTGCCTGCGTCCCTTCCACAGAATGTCCCGGAATGAGATCAGGGACAGCAGCCCCGGGCAGGAGCATCCCAGAGAGCCCAGGACAGTGGGACACCTGTCACCGGAGGAGGTAGCAGCTCTGGGAGGGGGACAGGAGCCGATGGCCGGGGGCAGGAGGTCGCTGTCCCACCAAGTAGCTCCCACCTCCGGGCAGCTCACTGGCTCAGCTGTCAGCTTCCAGACTTGGGAGGTGGCAGGAACTGAATTTGCCATCCAAGCACTTCAGAGGAATTAATATGGGGATTTTTAGAGGCTGTTGCTCGAGGGGAAACATAGTCATCAATGGCTATAAGATAGCTTTTAAAAGGAATTATTACTATCGAGACACTTTTCACCTAAGATATTGGCAAAAACAATAAAGCTGGTCTAATAATTTGCCTGAGAATGAATATTTTCATAAATGAAGCTCAGTCCAGTGCAAAGAGAGTAAACAGAGCTGCTTTGGCTAAGAGAGAAGGCATCAGGCCCAGCTTTTCCCCACTGACGTAAAGGGATGAAATACAACTCCGTGAGCTTTTTCGTTTCTTTTTCATGAATTTGCCTTGCAGAAAGGAAGGAATGTAACTTCAAGATACAAGAGCCTGTGCATATATCTGTGCTTGTATTTATAAATACATTCATGTGTGATTATATCTATTTATGAGTATGTTTTTAAGTTAGGAAAAGCTGTTAAAGATTCCTGCAGTTCAGTCTTCTCATTTTATAGATTAGAAAACCACGTCGCAGGTTGAGAGATTTTTGGTTTAAGATAAACCAGCTTTTGAGATCAAGTCCTATTACTGCCACATCGAAATCTGTGTCTTATATACATGTATTTATTTTGTTCTGAGTGAGAAAGTGAAATATTGATGATTCTCCTGTCAATACTAAAGCCTCATGTGACCAGCCACAAAGCGGTAGCCTTGATTTTACAATGACACTGGGGAAACCTTGTACTTCAAATTAGTCATGAACGTCTAAGGTAAGAATCTGAGGGATTATAAACTCTGAAGAAGCAATTTCTAGCTGAGCCTTTTCCTGCTTCTTGTCGAGTTTGCTTCTTTCTCAATCTGAGTAATTTTCAAGGTAGAAAATATTTGAATTTTTTTTCCATTTCATTCTGCGGGATTAAGCATCTGTTTGTCATTCAACATGTTTTTATTTTAATTATCTGTTATAAGCAAAGTACTTTTGCTAAGTGTTGGGGAGGAAAAAGTGGATGAACCATGGCCCCCAATGAGCTTCTCTTTGGCACGGAGAAGGTCTCTGGGCAACGGGAGGGGAGACTTGGATGACCTGGGAAGACAGGACACAGATGCAGTTGGTGAGAGGAAGAGGGGGCTGGGGACAGAATGGCCAGGGAGAACAGAGGCAGCCTCTTTATTTTATTTTATTTTATTTATTTATTTTTTTGCGGTACGCGGGCCTCTCACTGCCGCGGCCCCTCCCGTTGCGGAGCACAGGCTCCGGACGCGCAGGATCAGGGGCCATGGCTCACGGGCCCGGCCGCGCCGCGGCACGCGGGACCCTCCCGGACCGGGGCGCGAACCCGCGTCCCCTGCATCGGCAGGCGGGCTCCCAAGCACTGCGCCACCGGGGAAGCCCAGGCAGCCTCTTTAGAACAGAAGGCCTGTGGGAGCCGCAAGGAAGGACCCTGCTGAGGGCTTGGCTGTGGAGTTGAGATTTGGTGCTGGGAGAGGTCAGTGGTACTTGGTGATGGGAAATGGGCTTTCCGGGGGCTGCCTGATCAGAGTGCAGGGTGCCTGGGAGGAGAGAGGCTGGAGGCCCATAAAGGGTGTTTCACCACAATTCGGGTGAAGGTCTTGGACTCGAGTGTGATGTTGACGGAAAAGAAATGCACAACCTAAAGGCTGAGAGTTGATTATTTGGTGAACTTGCTGAGGACTCGTGCCTGCCTGGGAGGCAGCCTCCCAGATGGCTCCAAAGAGGTCAGGGGGGAGCCAGGATATAGAGGAGTTTTTGCAACAGGTAGTAGGACCGTCAAAAGATTACTGATAATTAAAGAAAACCAGATATCTCAAGTTAATGTATTTAGCGCTTTTCTATGTATGGGAAGATGCTAGAGTCTGGGCTCACGGAAATCATTCCTTGCATAGGCACCATAGCTCTCTGGGACCAGCATCCTGTTCTTTCCCATCCTGAGTCCCCTCAGGACGCAAGGTTGGGGTCGCCTGCAGTGGATGCTGGCTTCATGGCCACAGCATCCTTTGTTTACTCATGTGGCAGGTGACATTCTTCATCCACAGTGACAACGGGGTGGTGGGTTGAATGGTGACCCTGAAAAACGATGAGTCTATGTTCTAACCCTGGACCCTGTAAATGGGACCTTACTGGGAATAATGGTGCTGGCAGATTTATTAAGTTAAGGATCTGGAGGTGAGATCATCCTGGATTAGGGTGGACTTGAAATCCAAGGACAGGGTCTTAGGAGAGAAAGGGACACTCTGAGCTAAAAGACACAGGGACACAGGGCAGAAGGCAGGTGAAGACAGAGGCAGAAATTGAAGATGCGGCCACCAGCCAGGGGGGCATGGAGCCACCGGAGCTAGAAGAGGCAGGAAGGACCCTCCCCTCGAGCCTTTGGAGGGAGCGCGGCCCCGCTCACAGCTTGATTTCAGACTTCTGGCCTCCAGACTGTGAGAGAATACATTTCTGTTCTTTTAAGCAGCAAACTTTGGAGTAACTTATTGAGGCAGCTCCAGGAAACGACTACAAAAGAAAAGAAGGGATCAACATTTTGACAAAGAACCTTACTGCGGAGCGTTGGGGAGGATGTAGAGGGAGCATGCTCTTCCAGACCGACCCCTCTCTTCCGGGGGCTTGGAGGGGGGCAGCCCCGGAAAACATATCTGGCTTTACGAAGTCAAGTCAAAGACGCATACGCTTGGTGACCCAGCACTTTCCCTCCTAGGTGTGTGCAATGCAGTCGTGTGTTTTTCGTAATAGCAGAAAGACTGGAGACAACCCAAATGCTCATCGAAGGAAGAGTGGGTAACAAACGGTTGTTAACTCCACGGTGGAACATTGTAGAAGCGTGAAAGAAAATGAGCACAGTCATAGCATCAACAAGAATGAATCTTACAGACAAAATAAAGTGGAGAGGAGAAAAAAGCAACTCTTGGAAGACACACGTTATGACACCATTTCTATAAGTCCCCAAAACATGCAAAACTTTAGTGCTTTTCTAGAGCACTTTTCTAGATACGAGGAGATGCCAGAATTGGGCTCCTTCTTTCCCTTGCTGGCAAAATTGTTTAAGGATAAATACAGGTGTGATACAATAGAGACAAAAATAAGGGAATAATACAATTCAAGACGACGGTGACATTTGAGTGAGGCAGGGGACTGAGATCAGGAGGGGCACAGCGTGTGTCTTCCTTTATTTTTCTTCTTTAAACCTCACAAACATGCAGTCTGCGTCAGAGAATCAGTACAGTGTCAGGTATGGGCTTAGAGCCCGACTGCTTGGTGTTAAGTTCTGGCCCTCCATCTGTTAGCCATGGTACCTTAAGAAAGTTATTTTAGCTCTCTGTGCCTCAGTTTTCTCACCTGTAAAATGGGGATATTAAAGTCTGTGCCACATAGGGCTGTGGTGAGAATCAAAGTTAATGCCCGTGAGAGCTCAGAATAGTGCAGGGCATAGTGAGTCTGGATACCCATCGGCTGTTGTAGCTGTCATCACATCGTCACCATCTTGTAAACGTAAAGTACACTGACATTAAAAAAAGGAAGGGACGGGACCGTGCAGAAATGAGGTGAGTGCACGCGGGGGCGGTGGGGGTCCTAACTGGCAGCCTGGGTGACCGGGAACCACAGGAGGCAGTGACACAAAGTGAAGACAGAGGGGTGAGGCCTGGCAGGAGCTGATGCTTCCATCTGGGTGGTCGGCGTCCTCCTGGGGCGAGCCCCGCCACTCTGCTGGCCGGTGCGGTAGGGGCCCTGGTGAAGGCGTGTTCCCAGGGGAAAGCCGGGGCTGGAGCTGAGCTGGGACTTGGCGGGGTTTGGCCCTTCTGGTCACGTTTTGAAAGCATTTAAATGGACAGAAGGGCTTCCCTGGTGGCGCAGTGTTTGCGCGTCCGCCTGCCGATGCAGGGGAACTGGGTTCGCGCCCCGGTCCGGGAGGATCCCACGTGCCGCGGAGCGGCTGGGCCCGTGAGCCTGGCCGCTGAGCCTGCGCGTCCGGAGCCTGTGCTCCGCAACGGGAGGGGCCGCAGCAGAGGGAGGCCCGCGTACCACACACACACACACAAAAAAAAAAAAAAAAAAAAAAAGGACAGAAGGCAGCTTGAGACCCAGTTCACCCTCCCCGCGCTGCTGGGCGCTGCATCGTCCTCTGGTCTCCTCGGGGTTCCTGTGGCTGTCCTGCACCGGGAGGGTGGCTCTGGGCTCCCCAGGGACAGGCAGCTGCATGCAGTGGCGCTCAGACGTTGAGAAGCCACGCTGAAGCTCGCTCCTTGGGAGTGGCGCCTGAGGTTGGGCACGGGGGCGTCCGTGAGAATGAGTGAAGGCCATCAGGAGAAACGCCTCCTCCTGGCCTGCTCGTGGGTCCCCTCGTGGCTGCTCTTGGTCCTCTGGGGTCCCTCATGGTGTCAGCAGAAGGTACGCCTGTCTGCATCAGGGTCTCTCACACGGTACCGTGAACCGAGGCCGGTTCTGTGCCTCGTGTTCACCGAACTGAGGATAACACAAGCTTTTTTGTCTCTCTTGCGATTGTACCTTTCCTCCCGTCATGGCTAATTGCTGGCTTGGGGGTTTGTTCAGGAGTCAGACCAAGGAACAGACAGCGGTGTGTGGAAGGCCTGCTCCGGGTACCTGGGAGGATCGGGCTTCCAGGGGGAGACCCGCCAGACACCTGGGAAGGGGATCACGGCAGAGCTCATAAGTACACTGCTGCCAACAGTAGATGTGACCGCAACACAACGTCCATAATGGTAACTGGCGTGATGAGCACCCGCTCGGTGCCAGGCCCTGTCCCCGCCCGACACGCGCTGCCGTATTTACCCACCTACAGTCCGGATGGGGCTATATCGCCCTTCCCTGGAAGGTGAGGAGCCTGGGGCCCAGGGGACTCTGTCGTTGGCCCAGGAGGGAGGCGGGCATATGGGATCAGCTGGTTTGCCTCCAGGCCTCCCATTTTGACTCTCAAGGTGGTGAAATGATGAATTGGCAAATTGAACAAATGGATGAAAATGGCCCAGTTGCTTGGAGGAAGAAGCCGTTGCTTTAGGTTTGTGGCGGGCAGTCTTTGAGACCCAACCACG
>NW_021146591.1:0-25000 GCF_002837175.3 Physeter macrocephalus
CTTTGCTGTACACCTGAAGCTAACACAACATTGTAAATCAACTATACTTCAATTTTTTGTAAAAGCCATGAAGGAGAGAACCCTTCCATGAAGTCTCCAGGACCCACAAATTTCCTCTCTGTGACCTTTCGTCCCCTCACTGGTGACTCCTGTAAACTTTGCATTAATGCCCATCCCCGCCTAGGAAAAACAAAAAAAATAACAACCCTGCTTTCGTAAAAGATCTTTCTCACTGAGAAATAGTTGGTGTGGTTTTATGCACTGATCCTGTTACATTTACACTTTAGTGGGGGACATCCTGTGTTTGATTAAACCAGAAGAATGAAAGTCTAATTATGAAATTTTTGGCATCAGTCAAGCTAAATTGGGACACCTGGGCCAATTGGAGGTGCTTCACTGATGCTGCCGAAATCATAACTTTTAGGAGATGGCCCCGACCTCCTCTCCTCTCCTCCCCGCCTCTCTCCTTCTCTCCTCTGTCTCCTGTCTTTTTCTTGCCTAAATGGCCATCTGAGTCTCTGAAGATTCAGTGTGATTGCGTTTCCATAGGCAGGTGTGTGTCTTGTTTAGTCACATTAAAAATAAATCACTTGGCCACACACAGTCAATCTGTTACTTTTCTCTGCTTTCCAGGAACAGACTGCTCAAAAAGCACAGGACTGTTGGGTGAAATGCGAGCGGGGAAAGGAGTGAGGTGGAGTGGACAGAGCCCTTCCAAGCTGGCCATCCGACTTCACATCTAATCAGAGAGTGAATCAGTTATGCCTGTAATTGTGCCAACAACTCAGCGTCGTGGCTGCTGCTGGGGACCCATGATGGTGAGCTGTGGAAGAAATAGGTTTGGGGTGGAGAGGTGGTGCTCATATGTTACTGAAAACCTACCGTGTGCCAGGCCCTGTGTTTACTGGACACCTACTATGTACCAGGCCCTGTGCTTGCTTTTGCATCTGTTTTCTTCCAAGGGAGGATCAGGATCCTGGTTGAGGGACCCTGGCCAATTTCACCTTTCAGGGTCTTGTTTCTGCAGACTAGAAACATTACATCATTCTCTAATGATTCTGTTTGGTATGATGGAAGGGTCTTGGGGTTAGACAGACGTAGCTCCACCACTGTGAGCAGATGACCTAACACTTCCGAGCCTCAGTTTCTTCATCTCTAAAATGGGGATGAAGATCAGGATCGGATGAAATAATATATTTAAGACACCTCATAAATAGGCAGCTAAAAATGATAGTGTTTAATCTCTCCTTCATAACATACAACTTCACCCTCTTAGAGATTTTTATTTTTACAGGTTAGGGTGACAATGTTCCCAGAGCTCTGTGTGTGTGCGTGTGTTTCTTATTCTTGATAAAAAGACAGTCTGAGGGAGAGACAGCTGAGTCTTTTGTAGCAATCTTCGTGCTTTAGAAAACCAGACCCCCGCCTCGATGAAATGCCATTGGGCATTCTGTCAGCAGGCAGAGTGTCAAAGACACCTCCCAGTGAACCAGGCCTCCCCATGGTCACGCCCTGCATGGTGTCCTTCCACATTGGATCTGGGCTGGTCTGTGACTTGCTTTGAACAATAAAATATGGTGGAAGTGACACTGGGCCTAAGCCTTAAGAAGCACTGGAAGCTTCCACCTTTGTGCTCTGGGGGAGGCCTTGAGCCAATGTATAAGAAATTTAGTCTCTCTGTACTGTAGGGATGTTAGGCAAAACAAACCAAAATGTTGCAGTTTGGAGCAGAGAAAGGTTTATTGCAGGGCCACGCAAGGAGATGGGTGGCTCGTGCTCTGGGCAGCTCAGGCCCCCCAAAACCCCCGAGCTCCCCAAAGAGGCTCCCCTAAGGGGCAAAGCATTTTTAAAGGCCAGGTGAGGGAGGGGTGTTGCAAGGTATGTGATCAGCTCATGCACAGTTCTCTGATTGGTTGATGGTGAGGTAACAGGGCGCTGTCACAGGGGTTAACATTTCAATCCTTAGGTTCCAGGAGGCCTGGGCCATCAAGTAGTTAACATCTTCCATTTAGTGGGCGTTTTTCACATCTGTAAAACAACTCAGGAAATGTACATTAAATACTGTTATCTAGGTACTGAAGTACCTGGAGAGGAGCTAAGGCAGAGGATATGGGGGAAGCCCTGTCCCGGAAAGGCCCCATAGGGTCCTGCTCCATTACAGAGACAGTAATAGAGAGAGCTGGTGGAAAAGGAGAGACCCTGAGAATCTATGGGAGGAGAGAAAGAAAGAGAGGAAGAGAGAGAGAGAGAGAGAGAGAGGCCCAGCGGTCCCAACTGAGGCCAGCCTTCCAGCCACCCCTCTGTCGACTTAAAAAATATGCACAACCTAAAAGTTGAGAGTTATGTTTTACTTGGAGGAAATTTTTAGGACTTCGAGCCACGTAGGCAGCATCTGCAGTAACCCTGAGAGAACTGCTCCGAGGAGGTGAGGGGGGAGCAAAGTTTTATAGGAGTTTTGCAACAAAAGGCAGGTAGTCTGAATATCAAAAGATTATTGTTAATTAAAGAAAACCAGATATCTCAAGTTAAGAAATTTAGCACTTTTCTATGCATGCGAAAAGGCAAGAGTCTGGGCTTACTGAAATCATTCCTTTGATATGCACCTCAGCTATCTGGGGCCAGTGTCCTGTGTTTTCATACCCTGAGTTTCTTCAAGGCTCACCGTGGGGAGTGACTGCAGTTTGATGGCTGCTAGATGGCAGGTGTTCTTTGTTTCCTTTCTGAGTTCCCTCAGGGCTCACAAGCTCATGCAATCTCTGATGACTGTGACATCCTTTCTTTACTGATGTGGCAGGCAATATTCCATTTCTCACCTCCAAGGCACCAGCCACGTGAGTAACCCATCTTGGATGCCCCAGCCCAGTCCAGCCCCCAGATGGCTGCAGTCCCAGCCAATATCATATGCAACAGAACTACCCTGCGATCCCAATCAACCTACAAACTCATGAGAGACAATAAAATGGATGTCTAAGCCATTAACTTCTGGAGCGGTGAATTACACAGCAATAGATAATTGAAGCAATCAGCGATATTTTTTAACTTTCACTATGTACTACACCATGGTGTCTCACTATGAGAGATACAGAGAAATCACCCTGAGGAACTTAGTTTGGGCAAGAAGATGGCGTATAGGCGAGTATAAAGATTTGAAGCATTTACTAATCTACACTCAAATGTGTGCTTAGAAACATGATGCAAACAGACTATTTGGTGATGGGGTTGGGAGGCTGAGGAAGGTAATATTTCTGAGAGAAAAATATTTTGAGCTGGATTTTGAAGGAAAGGGCCGATGACATTATATGACATTACAGAGAATGGGGGGAGAGCGGGGCATTGATAGCAATGTGGCAAGAAAATAAATTGGGAGCCCCAGGAGGAGAAGTAGAGAAGCTTAAAGTTTGATATTAGCTGTGAAACTGCACAACTCAGATTGGGACTTGAACCCACAGTCTTTTAATTGAGATCACACACCTGGTCTCAGGACTTAATGAAGCTCAGCTTCCTGATGTCTCATCTCAGAAAGAATTCAGTGAGAGACAAAGCAAAAGGTAAGAAGTGGATTTATTTAGAGAGAAACACACTCCACCGACAGAGTGTGGCAAGAGGCCCTGAAATAAGGGGTGGTTAGTATTTATGGGCTGGGTAATTTCTTAGGCTAATTCCAACTTTTTTTTCGGGGGGGGGGTGGATTTCCAGGAATTGGGCCACTGCCCACTTTTTGACCTTTTATGGTTGGCCTCAGAACTGTCATGGCGCTGGCGGGTGTGTCGTTTAGCATATGCTGATGTATTACAATGAGTGTATAATGAGGCTCAAGGTCTATTGGAAGTCGAATATTCTGCCATCTTCGACCTAGTTGGTTCTAACCAGTTTTTGTCGTGTCCTATGCCTGTGTCATTCCTTTAAAGGTTGTGCCCTGCCCCCTTCCCTCCTGTTTCAGCTGGATATAAAAATAATGGGGCTATTACAAAGTCAGGTTTTAGGTCTGCAGTGAGGACCTCAGAAAAGCTGGTCGTCTCATGATCTTTACTTTTTCCTACCCATTTGGCAGAAATACAACTCGCTTCCCTGCTGACTTATAAATGCTCATGATTGTGGAGTCTCTTGGGGGAAGTTCTCTTCAGCACCCATTGGAGTGGGTGCAGGAGGATGTTCAGAACCTGTCTGCAGAGGGTCCTTTTAGGTGCCCCCCAAGGACAGCTTACGGGGGGTGGGAATTGAGGTTGTCAGAGCCCTTTGTGTATTGAGGAGGAGCAAGGCTTAAAAGACTGTGGAAGCAGCAACCTCACCAGAGCGAATTGGTTGGTAATTAGCAGGTTAATGGCTCACATCGGGGATAATGCAAGGCTGGAGCCATGGGGCAGGAAATGACTTTAAAGTCTCCTCCCGCTTTGCTCCCCTCCCCTCTAATGTTTGGTGGGGCTTTGAGGTCTCCTACCTGGGAAGGGCCGGGTCCTGTTTGCCTCCGCAGCTCTGGGGGTCAGGACAAGAAGGTGATGTGTAGCACCAAGACACTGACTCACAAAAAAATGAGTGACTGCCCTTCCCTTGAAGAAAAGGAGGGGTGCAAGTGCAGGTTGGAGAGGGGAGAGGGGTAAGTGGTCCCCACTCTAGGCAGAGGAAGGTTGAGGGCCAGGGAGCCAGCTGGCTCATCACAGCATCTTTTTTCAAATTTTAGGGTGCCACCTGAGATTGTGGGTCCACCCAGCCTACTCCATTGTTAATCTTAGCATACACAGATTTTTACAGATACTGAATCAGTTAGGAATATGTTTAGTTGTAAGTAACATAACTCCTTACAGTGGCCTTAAAAATAAAGACATTCCCTCAATCCACAGAAAACTATTGAGAGGTGACCTCATGCCCAGCACTGTTCTAGGAGTTGGGGACACAGCAGAGAAAAGCAAACTTCCTGTCCTAGAGCAAGAAGGCAGTGGGTGAGGGCAGAGGCTTGACACTGCCTGGGGTGCCCAGGGCTCTCCTACCTTTGTCCTCCATTCACCCTGTGTATTGGTTTCTGCCTCCTGGTCATAGGATCCCTCGGATGTCCAGGAATCTCGGCCAAGACAGGAAGCAGGAGATAGAGGGGGCACCAGCCTCTCCTGTTCCTTTTATCAGGAAAATGGAAACTTTCCCAAAACCCCCAGCAGATTCTCACCATCACTGGGGAGAACAGGCACGTGGCTACATGAGTTCTCAGGGCTAATTAATCTGGTCATTATTTTCACCTGAGGTTGCCCAGAACAACATCAGGGGTGAGTTTGCAGAGAAGAGGGAAGGATGTCGGGGTCAGGTTGTCTTGTTCCTCGCTGTTCACGGGGCAAGGCCCTGACAAAGGGACAAATATCCTATTGCAAATCTTAAGTAAATAGTAAAACAATTAAAAATGACATTGGATGCAATCCAAGATCAGGCAAAAAGTCTTTATTTACTGCTGTTTACTAAGCTCTTTTCCAAGTGCTCTGTAGGAAATGTGAGGGGTGGGAGAGAAAGGATCCAGCCTCAGGGAGCTTTCAGGCTAGCTGGAGATGTCAACCACACAGACGAAACAACCTGGGACCACGAGAGTGAAAAGGTTTTGGTTGGATCTGAATGCACAGTACCGAATAGAGGCACAAGTAAATGCCGTCATGGTAGGAAGCAGGATCACTGCCTGCCCTGCCCACACCCCTTCTGCGGAACCTGTCACAGCTCCTAACCGTGTAGTCCTATGACGTCCAGGGCCCTCCCCAACCCCAGCCATGGCTGATGGGACCAGACGTGGACCCTGAGCCCAAGGCAGCCAATTCACTGCCTGGCAGCAGGGACATGTGAGCTGAGTCACTCAGATGTCCCCTCTCGAGAATCTGAAGTAAGAGATGCAGAGACTACTGCCCAGGGTGAGAAGTCCTGACACCCGGCAGGATGTGTCAAGAGACCACAAAGGACCTCAAGAAGGGAAGGGCAGGGACTTCCGTGGCGGTCCAGTGGTTAAGACTTCACCTTCTAATGCAGTGGGTGTGGGTTTGATCCCTGGTCGGGGAGCTAAGATCCCACATGCCTCGTGACCAAAACACAAAACAGAAGCAATATTGTAACAAATTCAATAAAGACTTTTAAGACTTCACCTTCTAATGCAGTGGGTGTGGGTTTGATCCCTGGTCGGGGAGCTAAGATCCCACATGCCTCGTGACCAAAACACAAAACAGAAGCAATATTGTAACAAATTCAATAAAGACTTTAAAAAAATGGTTCACATCAAAAACAGTTTAAAAAAAGAAAAAGGAAAGGGCAGCCTCAGTCCTGACTTGGGTCCATCCTGAACTGGAGTTGGTGTTGCCCATTCCGTCCTGACCATCAACATTCCTTTTACTAGGGCTGCTTTGAACAGGTTTTGTGTCTCGGCTTGAATGGTATGGTGTGGGAAGCCTTTGTCCTCGCCCCTCATCCCGGCATCTCCCTCTTACCCATTCCCCAATCCATCCCCCGCCTCTGCCTCAGTCCAGGTACTGTTCTACCAGCTGCTGCCCCTGCATTTGCTCTCCCCTTCATTTCATTGTCCACACTGTGGACAGTGGTCTTTCCAACATGACCCTGCCATGCCCTTGCTTTACATCTGTGGCTCCTCATAGCTCAGCCTCCAGGTCTGTCTCCACCATGCACTCCCTCCCTGGCTAGGCTTCTGACCTGCCCTCCAGCCACCCTGAGATTAGACAGTCACACCTCTGTGCCTTTGCACATGCCCAGACTTGTGCGTACAAATATACCCTCCACCCCTGCTTCCCATGTCTCCTCCAAGATCAAGGTCAGGGGACCTCATCTCACCCCCACCCTGACCTTGATTCCCCTGTCCTTTGGCCATGACGGCAGTTCATGAGGCCCTGTGCTGGCATCTACTTCATTGTGTTAGCACCACACTTTGTGTCCTTGTCACCTGGCACTGTGCTTGTGGGGTGGATGAATGAATGAATGAATGAATGAGTGATTCTCTAATAATAAACCTCAGGTGACTTGATAGGATTTTGTTGGGAGATTTGGGCGTGAGGAGGGGGTTTTCCTTCCTGGGAGATTAGCCTCGGTCTAGCCTGGATGGGGGGGTCAGGTTGTTTTTTGAGGCCCTCCTGCCTCCTGCCCTTAAAGACCATCCCACCTGCCTGCTCCCCTGGTGATGTGGGGACAACCTCACTGAAACTGGCCTTCTTGTCCTCGACACTGAGCAGAAATTCCCCAGGAGCACTTCTCTGTTTTCCTCTTCTGGACAAGAGGCACACGGACAGAGCCAAAGAGCAGAGGGCGACAAAGCACTCAGATTTGAGAAACAGGCAGGAGATTTCAGAAGCAATCAGGGGAGAAAAGAACCTACATTATCCGCCGAATTCACAATGCAGCCCTAATAAGCTGGAGCGCCTGTGATTTGATCTTCCCAGCTTCCCGTGTCTCCTGCAGCCCAGGATTAGCCAGTTTGGGAAAGGATGCAGTGATGTCCACACAGCTAGCCAGGGCTTCCCCGGGGACGTGTGAGGGCAATATTTGGTGACTCCTGGGAGCCGGGTGGTCCTTCCTGGGAGGGGAGGGCAGTTATCAGGCCCCCAGATATGTCTGGTCATAAAGGACCTGAAGACAAAGGGCTGCAGACCCCTTCTGATGGCAGAGGGGCAACTTGGAAGAGAGTCCTCACCAGAACCCAACCACACTGGCCCCCTGATCTCAGACTGCAGCCTCCTGAACTGTGAGAAATAAATCCTGTTGTTTATGAGCCCCCCCATTCTATGGTATCATGCTACAGTAGTCCCAACAGACTAAGACAGAAATAACCAGCATCTGTTAAAACTTACTACCTGCCGAGCACTGTCTTAAGCACCTCATGCACATTTATTTATTTAACATTTTACCATTTCTCTATCTAATAGGTACCATTATTCTTGTTGTCCCCATTTTACAGATGAGGAAACTGAGAGCAGGGACTTTGACTCTTTTGTCCACTGTTCAACTCCAGCACCCAGAACGGCAGGAATTCAACAAACTCATCCACTAAACAGCACCAAAACGTGCTCTAATGTGGAGCCTGGGGGCCAGCAATCTCCCAGATGATGATGTAGTGGGACCTTGGAGATGCACGGAGGCTCTGATGCCATTCAAGAGGCTCTGCCCCTCCCTCCTGCCCTCTTTCCTTCCATACTTCATTTTCAAGGGCTTCCTATATGTAGAACTTGTGCACAGAGAGGAATCAGATTTCCCTTCTGCCCCCAAGTGGGTTATAATTACAGCGTAATAAGCAGCAATAACCTATGTGGAAAAATTCCAGTAAAGTAATAAAAAACACAAAGAGAAGCAAACAATGTGCTGTAACAAGTTTGTCATCCATCCATCCATCCATCCATCCATCCAACCATCCGTCCATCCATCCATTCACTCATCCAAGGAGCATGCATTGAGCTAAGCCCTGGGATGCAGGGATGAATGTGATGTAGGTCCCCCTTCTGGTGGGTGAGGCCGTGGCTGCCTCCCTCAGGGAAGCAAAGGCTTGGGGAGAGCAGCTGAGGAGAGCAGGCTCCAGGCTTGAGGTCTGCCCCCTCCATCTATCTCTGCTCTGCTCCAAGGGGCGCTTTCCCCAGAGCTGGCCCAGCCCAGAGTGCAAGCTCCAGGGCTGTGGCCTATCGAGAAAAGCAGGTCAGTAAGACTTGTCCCCAGGCTTCGGGCTGACTGTCCCCTTTCAGTGTCCCTCTGGCCTCCCTCCCTCCCTGTGATGCCTGGCAGAGGGCCTCAGGCTCCCGGCTGGGCCACTCACTCACACACTGAGCCATCCGCACACAGCGCGGCCATCACCCCCCACCGGCTCCCAGAGCTCTGCAGGGTGATTGATGGGGCTACTCTGCTCCTGGCCCCAGAGAGCTCCTTTGAATAATAACTTGGCAAAATTACTTTCTCTCTCTCTCTCTTTTTTTTCTTTCCCTATTTCTGATTCATTGGCTCTAAGTCATTCATCTCCTTTGAGTTAGAGGAAGGAAGAAGAATGAGGAAGAGGAGAAGGATGTGTCCCAGAGGTACAAGGGACCCTGAGCCCCACCTCCTCATTCTACAGGGGGAGCTGGAGGTGGACCCCACCTCTGCCGTTAGGATTTCTGTATTAATCCTGACCTCCGCTTGTAGAAGAGAAGCAAGTGTGGGAGGGATGGGAGGTGGGGGAGGCAGGGATCTTTCTAGGGCCCCTGAAGTTGCACCTTGAAGGCAGCTGCCCACTCCATCCACATGTAAGGCTGGTCCAGTCTGCCTGCAGGGATATTGCAGTTTGCTCATCCTTGAGGGGGCACAGGCAGAGCAGGTAGGGAAAGGAAGGAGACACGGGGGTTCGTTCAAGTGAGTTATGTCAGCTCATCAACACCAACGCTTGATCACCTACTATGTGCTAGGCACGGGGGAGACAAAGATGCATAAACCCTGTTCCTGCTCTCAAGGAGTTCACAGACATGCATAGGTAAAGCCAATGCCTGCGACAGATGCTCTCGTGGAAGTAGGTCCCATGCAATCACACAGAGGAGGCTGTTCTTCTGCGCTGAGAGGGATCAGCAAAGAAGTCTTCACAGATGAGCTGATAAAGTGTTCTGAGATCTCAATCTGAAGGCGGGGAAGCATGCTCCAAATGTTAGGCACCGCAGAAGCAAAGGCTTGAAGGTGTGAAATTTCATGGTGGTCGGGGAAACTCTGAGTTATATGGCGTTTTTAGAGTATGAAGGTGAGATGGATGTTGGCAAGACACAGGAGGAAGGGTCAGTAATGATACTGGCTGCAGATCTTAATCGAGTGCTCATGCGGGGAGGCCTGTGTGCCGGTCTCAGGAGTTCGATGACTGCAATAGGACAGTTATCCAACAGGGAGGGGTGTAATCAGATCTGCAACAGTGTGGAGGATGGATCAGACCCAGAGAGACTGGAGAAAGGAAGACAGCCAGGAGGTGGATGTAATAGTCCAGGCAAGAGGCGACTGAAGGACTGAACCAAGGCCAGGCCGATGCAGGAGGGAATGGATTTGAGAAACATGTTGACAGCGCTTGGTGGTTGGCTGAAGGCTGAGGATGGGGAGATAGAGGAGTCAAGGGTACCTCACGGGCCACCAGCTGAAACAGGGATCATAGCACAGAAACATTCACGAACAACTGCCAAGCACCTATTAGATGGTAGCGCTATTCCAGGCACAGAGGCACAGAGACAAATAATTCATGTCCCTTGGACGTACTTCATGGTGTTTTAAAGACAAGCTTAATCTGTATACATAGACATCGAACCAAGTTTGGGGGAATCTCAGAACTTCTTTCTTTCACCAGAAAAATAATGCACCCTTTCCCCTCCACCACACTGAAACTCCCTCCCTATTTTATTTTGTTTTCTCCAGGAGGTGACACTCACACAACTGGGATGATTCCAGGTGGCCCCATTTGTCCCGGGGTAGGATCAGGGCAGCTCATTTGGGCCCACTGCCACGTGGCTGAGGTTGGGAGCGGGAAGCTTCCTTGAGAGTCGAGTCTTTCTCTAGCCATCTCTGCCTTTCAGCTGGAGTCTTCTTCCCCCTGGGATGGATTTCCCCATAAAATAAATGTCTTGTCTGAATTAATCTTATTTTTAAAAGGAGAAAGTCATCATATTGTAAAGACAGATCATAAAAAGACACATCAGTCTGTCAGGAAGACTGGTTAATATGAGTATTTGTTTAGCAGAGATAGTGCACCCGAGGCAGCCTTTCTGGACCAGCCCTGGGCCTGGAAGGGGCCTTTTATTTGAATACTTAGAGCATCTAGGGCTGGCAGCTTTGCATTCTGAATACGGGCACCGTAGCAGCCACACTCTGCAGAAGAGGCCGGGAGAGGCCCCCCCAGCTGGAGGGACGGTTCCCTCAGTCCCAGCCAGGCCCCAAACACTTCCATTCGAGAACTAATCAATATGAGGGATCTTTAGAAGACACCTCAGACCATCTCTCCATTTTGTTTCATTCTTTAAAAAATGACATAGGCCATCACATAAGTATGTAGATAAAAAACGAGTAATATATGAAGTGCATGGTATAAAAATTCTATGCTGTGAAACATTACATGGGTAACACATAAACACATGAAACAGAACAGAGAAAACCACAAAGGTGCTTTTACCTTCTCCACCGCTGACCACTGTGAACTGTTTGGTGTACATCCTTCTCAATGTCTTCCAATACATTTCCATCTATTTGTCTCCTGCATGATACACATACACTGTTTGGTTTTTGTTAGATGGAGTAGAAACATATCAAAACTTGGTACTTGAATTTTTTTTTTAATTAACATTCTACTTTGGGTTTCTTTTTAAAAATAAAGCTATAAAACTAATACATGTTTATCATAGAAACTTCAAAATCGATAGAGGGGTAGAAAATAAAAAGTAAGAAAGAACCCTAAAACCCAAAAAGGAAAATCTTTTCCTTCCTTTCTCTTCATTCCCACTCCCCAGAGCAAACAGATAAAATATATTTTTGTTATCTTTTTGGAAATGACTAAGCATGTACAGGCGTTTAAACACACACATCCTTCATCTGTTCATTGAGGAAGTGAGAGCTCGGAGGGGTCACAGGGCAGATCCAAGGTCACACAGCTGACTGGGGCAGAAGCAAATGCAGAGCCGGGCGCCCCAACTTCAGAGGGCAAAGGCCTTTCCACGGCACATCTCCAGGGAGTTTGCCCAGAGCCAGTCTCAGTTGGTGTGGCTAATCCTAACCTCCACCTTGTCTGCCAGGCGGTGACACTTCTCCATACCGCCCCCGGCCCCCCAACACTGCTGCCTCGCAGAGTATTAACGGACTGCACTCGTGCGGCTTGTCCGGGGCGGGGGCCTAGCGGTTTGTTTCACTAACACTGCTGTCTCTGCCAGAGCTGTCGTCACAGCAGAACAGCGTCGTGGAGCCTCCTGGCACAGCGATTCGTTCAGTAGGCTTGTGCCTGCGCTTTTGTTCCCCAGATTACAAGTGACAGTTACAGGCAGAAGACCCTTCCCGAGGTTGATTCCATTTAAGTAACTCCTTGCCCTGGTGGGAGCTGGTATCCGGTTAGGGCTCTTGCCCCTCCCTCTACAGGAGGCTATGGGGCCACAGGCCTGACCCCCAGGAGCTCACAGCTTGGTGGAGGAGGGCAGCACACACCCTGATACACCCACCGCTGATCTGCAGTTCGCCTGTGTTCCCTCTCTGTTCTGTGTGTGTGTGTGTGTGTGTGTGTCGACCTTGGCCATCTTGGGCCCAGATGTGCCTACAGTATTGCCAACATCTGGGTGGAAGGAGAAAAGTCAGCCAGCCATCGGGATGCATTTGTTTCTGGTTGACGGCAGGATGGCCCCCATCTGGGCATCTAGGAAACATCCAGACGGACAGCCCGAGTAATCTGTATACGCACATATTTGATCCTGCCACCTACGATAATGTGAGGTGGCAGAGCCTGGACCAACAAACTCCATCCCTCCAGGCAAGCCAGGCCTGTTCTGACCTTGCAGACAGAAAAGAGGGAAGCCCAGAACCCAGACACTGGGTACAGGGATGGGAGGTGTGTGTGTGTGTGTGTGTGTGTGTGTGTGTGTGTGTGTGTGTGTGTGTGTATGGGGGCAGGGGCTTGGGAGGCGAGGGTTGTGTGTGCATTTGTGTGTTGGGGTAAGGGGCTGGCGGCTAGAGAAACTCTGATCTAGCAGATGAAGTCTCTGGACTTCACGGTTCTGCTCGAGTCTGGGGCTGGAGGTGTTGCCTGGGGCCGGGAGCTTTGGGGGTGGGGCACGGTCTTCCTTGGCTCTTCCTGATTCACTACCATTCACCATTCAGCAACCAGTGTCCCTCCCAGCAAAACAAAACCTCCCGAGATCGCTGGTTCCGCAGTGCCCTCCAGTGGGCAAGCAGAATATGTCTGGAGAGAAAGCCTTCGCCACACGTGGTCACAAGTCACACGTGTGGATCCTTCAGGCATTTTAGAACCGAGGTTCAAGTTCCTCCACGTGCTTCCACGCCCTTTGGAAGATAAGGTTCTAAATGAACAGCTGGTTGTTTGTATAGAGGAGTGGGAGACCGGTAGAAGTCCGTAAAGAGAGAGCAATGGACTGAGGACTGGGGCACCAGTGTTTTAGGGCATTGTGGACAGAGACTGGGGGAAATGTAAAATAATGGTGACTCGTGTGTGTGTGTGTGTGTGTGTGTAGTCCTGTGCTAAACAGACTCTGCCCTGCCAACTCCCCCTGTGACTTTGCTATATCCTCTTTAGATACCCCAGCCCATCAGGACCTCTTAGCTTACCTCTCTCTATCCTCCATAGAGTGACAGTTGTTTTTTGTTCTTGTTCTTGTTTTTGTTTTTCCAAGCCTTCCCAAGTCTGATTACGGGGGGAAAACACAGACTCAACAGGAGGAAATGGGTTCCAAGAGTGTTGCCAGTTAAGCTGGTAACAACTTCTCTTGGTCTGAGTTTCTCCACGTGAGCTGGGCGCCTATCCCAGGCTTGTTGGAAATTAAACACGATCATGCACAAGTGTCCCAACACAAGGCCTCCCAGATATGCTGGCTCCCAGCCCCAGGAGAGTCTCCTTGAGCCTCGTTCTCCGTCTTCCTGCCCTC
Source organism: Physeter macrocephalus (assembly GCF_002837175.3). Lineage (NCBI taxonomy): Eukaryota > Metazoa > Chordata > Mammalia > Artiodactyla > Physeteridae > Physeter > Physeter macrocephalus. The sequence continues at coordinate 13,587 of NW_021146591.1, forward strand.
CATACGGCACGTCGTTTCCTCCTTCACCACAGAGCTGACAGCTGGGTCCCACTCTTCCTCTTGGATTCTTCCTCCTGCGCCTCCCACATCTTGAATATGACGTCCTGTGTCCCGTCTTTTCTCTGTCTCAGTCCTCACTCTGCATTGCACCCTCTGCCCCAAGATGCACTTCAACATCCTCATCCACCATCCCCTTTTCTCGCTGCTTCTTTTGTTTTTGTTTTTGTTTTTGTTTTCCAAAAGCACTGTTTTTATTTATACAGAGTCCTAACCACTTCAGTGGCAGGAGGAGTGGGAGAGGTTCCTTTTTCAATTCAGGGGCCCCCATAATGTTGGTCTGTTGTTACGAAACACACAGGCAAGTGGCGTCATGGATTCGGTAAACTAACTACAATGTTTAGTCTCTCTCTGCTAGAGCAACAAGGTGAGCATCAATCTCTGCTTCTGTAAGAATCCTGAATTTAGGATTTTCAACTGTAACTACTCCAACTTCTATTTCTGAAGGTTTGAAATCAATTGATAGAACAGTAGACAGGCATGTAATTGCAGTTTCCACTGTCTGTTCAAATGTCCAATCAAATTTCTTCTTTACTTTTTTTTCAAGGAAGCTGGTTGACTCGGTTTAACTCCTGCTGCAGTGGCTTTAAACCCACAGTAGTAACCTGCAGAATCACACTTGTACACCTGAGGGCCTTGTTCTTCATCTATACCGATTAAAATCATACAACAACCAAGAGGCCTCATTTCAGCATTCTGTGTGTAGACCTGAGAAATATCGGCAATTCTTTTACACAGCATGTCCACAGGAATCTCGTAACCGTACTTGTATTTCCAATTAGCTGCTTCATAGCGTGCCCTCTGTACCTGGGATCTGCTGTCAGCTGTCATTCCTGTCATCACGCAGCCTATGTTTTCGGTTATCTTGAATAAGTGAGTCACTGTGCTGGAATCCAATAATTTGTCAGGTACTTTCTTCTGTGTGACAATGACTGCGCAGTCTTTCCCTCGGACAGCTACTGATGTAAGGCCACCCTGGTTAATAGCCTTAAAAGCATATTCTACTTGGTAGAGCTGGCCCTCGGGGGAAAAAATGGTAATGTGGCGGTCAAAACCAGGGCTGGAGCCACGCGACATGGTGCACCACTACTCCAAGCACAATCCTGGGGCCCCGTAGCTCCCGCACCAGGTGTACAAGCCCCTCCGGCTCGCTGCTTCTTTTTGAAAAGAACTTCTCCCACCGACTTTGTTTCATTGTCATCCACAAGATGACTCCAGGGGCCCTCTCTGCTACTCCTCTGCACTCCCCTCACCGGCTGCAACCCAGCCGCCCTCCCCCTTTGATGCCCAGCCCTTTATAACGGGTGTCACCATCACGGTTGTCACCAGCTTCTTTACCTGTTCTGCGCCAAGTACTTCCAACCCACAGAAAAGAAAGGTACAATTTACAATCCCATTGAAAAGTGCCTGATTCCAACCCCCTGAAAGCAGCTTTGGGGAGGAGAGTTTAGGCTGTCACAGAAGAGATGGAACCCAGCAAGACCAGCTGCAAGGCAGAGGATGCCCAGGAACTGTGGGGTCACTGGGGGCTTGCAGTGTGGGGCAGAGAGAAAATGTCCAGCAGGGATCCGACAGGTGAGGCTAGCCCTCCTGCGCCTGCCTGCCACCTAGGACATCTCCTCCCCCAAGAGTCTCCTAGGGGAGCTTTTGTATTTTCTGTCCTTGCCATCCACTCCCGCCCGGACAGTGACAGATGCAGACAGAGGCTGGAACACAGACCAGAGGGAGCTACGGTGCAGAGAGAAGATGCAGAGATTCAGATGCCTGGAACAATAAAGAGCCACCCAGGGACGGAGGATGAATGTCCTGGGCACTAATGGTGGTATATCATTTCACCCTCAGCAACTGTGACCAGGGAGGACGGGGCACCGGACCCAGACTCCAGATGAAGAAACAGGCTCAGAGAGGCTGCCAGGGCCACGTCGCTGGGGCATGGATGAACTGAGCGTCAAGTCACAACCTGCTAGATTCCCGGGTACAAGGCCTTTCTGTGACCCCCATGGAGAGACACACACAGAGACGCTGTCTCCATACTGCCTCTCTAATGACTCAGTGTGTGCAGAGAAGGGAAAACCGTCATGCAGAGCAAGGGAGGGACACACACAGCGGGGGAGACACAGGGAGAAAGGCAGACAGAGATAAACAGGGAGAAAAGGGACACAGATAAATAGGGAGATGGGAAGACAATGACATAAAGAGAAGGGAAAATTAGCCGCTTATCTCTCCCTATGGGAATGGATTTGGGATAAAATACCCATTCCGGGTCTCACCCGCTGATCTTCAGAATCAGAATTTCTGGGAGTGGGACCCAGGAATCTACATTTAAGGAAAGCTCCTCTGAGTAGCAAAGTGTGCTTTGAAATGCGTCAGATAAATGGGATAGATTTGTGGACGGCTAGAGGGAGGGATACATGGAAAATACGCAGTAAAGCAAATACAGCAAAATGTTAACCGAGGAATCTAGAAAGTGGGTAACACTGTCCACTGCACAATTGTTTTAACTTTCTGTATGTTTGAAAATTTTCATAGTAACATGCTGAGTGTGTGTGGAAGTTCCTGAATGATCGTGATGATTAGGCAGGTCTGGGACCACTGTAGTAGGAGGAAAGGTGCCCTCCCAGGACTTCTAGAGAAGCTGTTGCCCAGAGAAGGGCCCCTGCACTCCCCAACCATGTCACCTCCATCCCCCGCCCCGAGTCTGACCAGTCCCACAGCAATCCCAGAACTCACAACAGCACCGCACAAGGCCCTGCCCTTCTCCCTGGGCTCTGAAGGAAGTCCATCTGTCCCCTAGGGCCTCCTGTTCTGCATGTGGAGCAGGATTTTCTGGGTCATCTGGGGCTGGTCTCTGCAGGGCCCTGGTAGCAATCCGATCCGGCTGGCGGGCAGTGCGGGTTTGGGCAGAGCTTGGAGAGGCAGGGCTAGAAGTTCTCTTGGAAAAACTTGAAGCGGAACTGCTTCCAATGGCCCTTGAGCACCTTGGCCAGAGCTGGGAAGCCACAGAAGAAGACCTGCACCTTGCCCTTCTTCTCAGTGGCTAACTCCTGGAACACCTGGAGTGCACAGGGTCGGGGGAGAGCAGTGGGAGAAGAGGGGGGACTGTGGACCCGCCCAGTGACACACCCAGGGGAGCCAAAGACATCATGGGCCAGGATGGCTGTCCTCCCCACGAGGAGCCCCAGGGCACAGCTGCTTGGCTTCAGCCATTAGTTCAGGGGCCGTTTGCTCAGTGAGTAACCTGACTCCGACCCCAGGGAGGGGCTGGGCCAGAAAGAAACAAGACCCAGGCCCTCGGTTCAAGGAGCTGCATCCATGGGGGAGATGTGCACTAAACCAGCTGCGGTGCTGTAGGGCGATGGCAGAGCCCAGAGGGCACACTGACCTCCAAAGCCCCAACCTCATGCTAGCCCACGGGCCTCCATCAAAATGCCTCTTTCCTGAAGTCAGGCTTTCTCCCCCAGCTAGGACCCTTTTCCACCCCAAGTTCTGCTTAAGAATTGCCTTTGCCTAAAGTTCTCTTGGTGCCGAAGCCCCGCTGGCATCCCGTTCCCCGCAAGCTCTCACTATCTAAACATGGATCATCTATAGCAGTGTGAAAAGTAATACCTTCTGGTCACTTCAGGCAAACTCTGCACCCCAACTGGTAAGTGCTCAGGGAGGAAAAATAATAATAAAACCAATCTGAGGAATAAAGTAGAAAGACTGCAAACTATTCTGTGGCTCTGGGCCTCAGTTTCCCTGTTTGTACCAGGAACGGATAAGACTTGATGCCTCCCCGGGACTCTGTCCACTGGGGCCTTCAGACTCTGGTTTGCAGGGGGTCAGGGCTGGGAGAGGCCTTGGAGGTTATATGGGCTAACTTCCTCTGTGATCAGATGGGGAAACGGAGGCTAGTGGTGGAACAAAGGGAGCTAGTGATGGAGCCAGAATGTAGGTCCCCTGACTCCCGTTCCAGCCCTGAGATCCTGGCTGGACTCAGATGCTGGCCTCAAGCTTTGCCTCTGCTTGCTTGGCCCTAATCTCCCCAGTCACTGCCTCAGGCTCTCAGACCCACTAGTCCCTGCAGGCTTCAGGGCTCCAGGTGGCCTTTACCTCGTCCCAATCTGGCCGCCCAGGCTGGCTGCGTGTCTGGAGGCCCATGATGGAATCCTTCTTTTCCTTCTTGGCCTGGAGGTCGAGGGCCATCTGCAGACCAATGGCCTTCATGTCATTCTTGCCCAGCGCAGAGGTCATATACATGCGCAGCTCCGGGAAACGGCCTACGTGGGGGAGAAGAGGGCAGGGTTGAGGGGCCAGCACCCATGATGGGGACAGGGCAGGATGCCAGCCACCTTGTCCTGGGGCTTGAAGGGGGACTCACACTGTCAGCCAACCGTATTCACCCAGTACCTCCATTTGACCAGCGCTGCAGAGAGGAAAGATGGCTATCTTGAGCTGCTCGAGCTGGGTAGGCCCTGTGCACAGCATAGACGAGTTATCATATAGCCATTGTCTAATGTAAGTCTCACAACCACCCCAGGAGCTGGACCTTATATTTACAGAAGGTAAATGAATCCCGGGGCAGCGTGGCTGTCCTTGGTCTCTGAACTCATGCCCTTCTGTGCCTCATGGTGTCTGCTCAGCCTAGTTGGGGACACAAGCCATGCACACATGGAGAGACCCCTGAGACCAAAGAGTCAAGGGTTGAGTGAGTGGATCAGATGGCAAATGCTACTGATGTACAGGAAAGGCTGGAGTACACGCAGCCGCTTCCTGGGACGGTGGGGATTGGGCGAGGTCTTGGAAGAGGGATGAGACTCAAAGGGTAGGTGAAGGAAGGCACCCTAAGAAGGGAGTAGCATGAGACAAAGGTGGGAGGCTGGAGTTTGTGGGTCATGATGTGACTGCCCGGCTGGAGCAGAGCATCCTTGAATGGGTGCAACAGCGGGTAGGACTGGATACGCACTGAGGCCAGAATGTGAAGAATCTGGAATGCCCAGCTAGGGGATGGGGGCAGGGAGAGGTTACTGGAGCAGAGCATGATGAGATGAAAAGAGCATTTCAGGGAGGGGAGTCAGAGGACTGAAGGGACAGGGCAGAGACTGGCATCTAGGAGACCCATTAGGCCTGAGCGTCCACAGCTCTGTGTCTGCAATGGGACAGGTTTGTGAGATACAGATCCCGCCAGCTCTAGGGCAATTGGTACATCCTGGTGGGCACCTCTGTGCTCAAGCAGTTTCCTCCCTTCTCCCAGAGGTGGCAAACAAATGTTGTCATTTTCCCGGTGTGTCATGATGGGGAGAAGACTGGACAGTGCTGCCCCACACCCCTGCCACAATGCAGGCCAGAAACGGCGGGGCCTGATCTACCATGTTGGATTCACGAGCTGACAATCCTTTATCCTTAAAAGGATTCTGTCTCTCTAAAGGATTCAGGCCATCCCAGCTTGTTCTCTATTGTTTCATATGCCACGATTAGCCCACTTTTCCTTTGGCTCAAGATCTCAGCCACTGTTAAAATGCAAATGGCCCTAGGAGGGACACCACATTTTATTTCACACATCACTGAACTTGAGTAGTGTGGTGGTGCAGGAGGGAAGAAGAGGTACCGTAAGTGATGCCCACCTGAGAGAGCCTTGGCCTTTCTTCCTCAGAGTCACTGCCCCCCCCCATTCCCCCACATAGGGGTAAGAAAGGAGAGAATGAGACATCAGAGTGGGAGGGAGAAAGAGGCGCTGTGGAGGTTTTCGCTCTCTCCAAGACAGCGTGTTCCAGACAGTCCTCCCATTTCTGGGACACTCTCTTAAGGAAATCATCCAAAGGAAGGGGGAAACAAAACTATGTGCTCATGCATATTAATTGCAGCTTTACTTATGATAGTGGAGAATTAGGAATAAACAAAATGTCCAGTAGTAGGGGCATGGTTAAATAATTTACGGCAAAGCACTGTATCATTCATTACTTAGCCATTAAATACTACTAGTACTGGTACTACTATTACTATTAAATTTATGGAGCAACTACTACTACTACTATTACTACTTCTGCTACTACTATTAAATTTATTGAGCAGTTACTACTACTACCACTACTACCACCTCTACTACTATTAGTACAACTTCTACTACTGCTAAATTTACTGAGCAGTTATTAAGCTCCAGCCCTTGTTCTAAGTGCTGTACAGATGATCTCTCACCCAATCCTCACAACAATCCTATGAGGTAGGTACTTAGTAGTATCCATATTTTTCAGATGAGGAGATAGAGGCAAAGCAATGTGCCCAAGGTTCTATAGCTATTATGGGAGAGAGTAAAAGACTCAACTCAAACAGCACAATTGAAGCTTAAGCTATAGAAATTAAAAATTATAAACCACAAATTCTTTAACTCAAACCTCGGTATATGATTAAAGTTGAAATCAGAGGCCATGTGCTTCAGCTGCAATGAGAAACCTTGGAAGAAATTTGAGGTAACAAAGTTGTTGACTCAAGTGGCTTTGAGAATGCAAAGCAGTGGGTTAGCTGTTACCCTTTGCTTACACAGATTAGGAAGAAGCAAACAGCAAATATTTATATACCAGTTACTAGAAAATTTAAATTAAATCTAAACTTTTCCCTTAGGCTGTCATCATAAAAGCAAGTTTCTTATGAATTAATATACTTAAAAGCATCGAGAACAAAGTCAATGCTATATAAATATTTGCTTTAATTGTTATTTACAAGAAAGGGCAAGAAGCTTTACTACAACATTCTAGGGTTTAATTGTTCTCTTCTAAAGACTGTTGACTGGTGCTTTAAGGCTTTGGATGTTTCTTATAGTAAACTATATGTGTTTGAATGTTTTTTGTAGAAAACTGTGTCTGATTACTTGAACTTATAAACTATGTTTAGCATAGGAATTTGAATTTACTCATGGGAACCTTGTGATAATTAACCAGCCAAATAAGATCTAGTTCCAGTGAACTCAACACTATAAAAAAACCTCACCAATTCTATTTTTTTTTTTTGCGGTACGCAGGCCTCTCACTGTTGCGGCCTCTTCTGTTGCGGAGCACAGGCTCTGGACGCGCAGGCTCAGCGGCCATGGCTCACGGGCCTAGCCGCTCCGCGACATGTGGGGTCCTCCCGGACCGGGGCACGAACCCGTATCCCCCGCATTGGCCCCGCGACATGTGGGATCCTCCCGGACCGGGGCACGAACCCGTATCCCCCGCATTGGCAGGTGGACTCTCAACTACTGCGCCACCAGGGAAGCCCTTACCAATTCTCTTGAAGTTAGAAACATATCTAGAGATATTCCTCCTTATATAAGATCTTCCGTAGTAAAACATAACAAAACAAAATAATGACTAACAGATTAACTTTAAACATAGTACAAAACCTCAGTATTCCACAAAGATGTCCCATGAGGACTATTAAATAACCCAGAGAAACGTTATCATTCAATGTTTAGTAAAAAATGTAGGATACAACACTTGCTGGGTGGGGAGGGGAGACTGCAGGGACTGGGGGGAGGACGTTTAAACATTCCAATTTAATGAACACATAAAAGAAGGGATCATCAGCAAAAGAATTCGTACATGCCAAGCTGTATAATTTTTATCTTAGACCACTTTCTAAACTTTTTGATTGCTACCTCATCAGGAAACATATTGAGCACACACCCCCAATAAATATATATGTTTGTTCACATGTTTGTTTCTACTTACAGATTACGTCTATTAAAAACTTATGCTTGAGTAAAAGGAACCATATTACTCTCTCACCTTGAACAACTAGAAAAATAAGCAAGATATATGAAACAATGGTTTCCAGACATTGGTCAACAGGTCATGTAGGACTGTCATTACTGAGGGAGGAAACACTGAAGTGAGCCTTATAATTGCTTGGTGTTGGCCTCACTGAATTGAGGAGACAGAAATTGGAGATCAGGGAGCCAGGACAGCTAGAAGGTGCCAGGCACAAAACTAGAAAAAGGGCAACTGCAGAGAGGAAGAGAGATCGAAGGAAGAAGAGAAAGAGGAAGGGAGGATGAGGGCTCACTAGCTCTGGAAATCTGCATAAAGTTCCCCCTCAGTCTTTGGCTCAGTGTTAATCTGTACACATGTGAAAGAAAATTACCAGAAAACATGAGGCTTCACAGTACCTGGAGCTCAAACAGAGCTGGCAATAGTTTGTGTTCCACCATCAAGAGTGCAGAGACCTTCTAATATACAAGGCAGTGGGATGAGTCCTCAGAGGTGCAGCGCCTTAGCCGTGGGGCTGAATTAACCCCACAATAACGGCTGCTCTGGACTCACCCTAACAAAAGTTAAAATCAAGTCTTGAAAGTATGCAAACCATCCTAAACAATGCCACTGTGCACCAGAGAAAAGTACAGTACTATTTAAAGAAATACCACAAAATCCAGAACACAACATGCAATTCACAGTACCTGCCATCCAGTAAAAAATTATCAAGCATGTAAAGAAACAGGAACATATGATTCATAACTAGGAGAAAATTAGTAATTAGAAACAGACCCAGAAATGACAGAGATGATGGACTTAGACAAAGATGTTAGAGCAAATATTATAAATGTGCTTGAGAATGTAAAAACAAAACAAAGCAGCTATGATAAGAGGAATGGAAGACATAAAAGATACCCAAATGGAACTTCTAGAGAAGAACAACACAATAAGAGAAATGAAAAATACAATGGATAGGATTAATAGCTATTCTAGGTCCTTTGGTTTTTCCCTATAAATTTTAGAATAAGCTTCTTGATACCTATTTTAAAAAACCTGCTGGGACTTTTATTAGGATGGGAAGGATAGATAAGTTACTGCAGAAGAAAAGATGAGTGAACTTGAAGACATAGCAATAGAAACTATCTGATATGAGGCACAGATTAAGAGGAAAAAACAACAACAACCATACTCACAATAACCTGTGAGATATCAAACAGTCTAAGATCTGTGTAATTGAAGTGACAGGAAGGAGAAGGTGAGACAGAAAAAAAATATGTAAAGAAAGAATGGCTGAAATTTATCCAAATTTGATGGAAACTATAAGCCCAGATGTCCAAGAAGTTCAATGAACTTCAAGTACAAGAAATATAAAAAAACTGTTTCTCAGAAATGTTTTGTAGTTTTTAGTATACAGATCTTGCCCATATTTTGCTAAATTTATCCTTAAGTAGTTCATGGTTCTTAAAATTCTATTTAAAGATTTTTAAATACTAATTATTTGTTGTTTGTAAATAGAAATATAAGTGACTTTTGCATATTGACCTTATAACCTGGACCTTGTTGAACTCACTATGAGACTGATCTAAATAAAGAGCTAAAACTATAAAACTTCTGGGAGAAAACCCAAGAGTAAATACTCATGACTTTGGGTGAGGCAAAGGTTTTAGTTAGGACACAAAAAGCAAGAAGAATAAGAGAAAGAAATCTGATAAATTGGACATCATTAAAATTTCAAAATTTTGTTCTTCAAAAGACAGTTTAAGTAAATGAAAAGACAAACCACAGACTGAGAGAATATATTTATAAAATGTACACCTGGTAATGGACCTGTTTCCATAATATATGAAGAACTCTTACAATTTAATAAAAAGAAGAAAAATATCTGGATTTAAAGAGCAGACAAATATTTGAACAGACACTTTACAAAGAAGGCATACAAACAGCAAATAAGACCATGAAAATATCTTCAACATCATAATTAATTAGGGAACTGCAAATTAAGAGCATATTGAGATATCCCTATACACCCACTAGAATGGTTAAAATTAAAAAGACTGCCAACATCAAGTGTTGATGACTTGGTGCTTTGTGACCACCTAGAGGGGTGGGATAGGGAGGATGGGAGGGAGGCTCAAGAGGGAGGGAATATGGGGATATATGTATACGTATAGCTGATTCACCTTGTTATACAGCAGAAACTAATACAACATTGTAAAGCAATTATACTCCAATAAAGATGTAAAGAAAAAAATGTTGATGAGGTTGTGGAGCAACTGGAACTCCACTGCTGATGGAAATACAAAGTGGTACAGTCATTTGGGAAAAACAATTTGACAGTTTATAAAACTTAGCACATACCATACTACCCAGCCATCCCAATTCTAAGTATTTACCCAAGAGAAGAGGAAACATATGTCCACACAGAGACTTTCATAGTCAATAATGGTTAAAAAGTGGAAATAACTCTAACATCCATCAGCAACTGAGTGGAAAAAGATTGTGATATATCCAGAAAATGGAACCCTTCTCAGCAACAAAAAGGAATTAACTACTTACTTTAATTTAACATGCAACAGCATGGATAAATCTCAAAGGTATTATGTTTAGTGAAAGAAGTTAGAAAAGACTACATACATACTATATGATTCCATTTTTATGAAATTCTAGAGAAGGAAAAGCTATAGTGATCGAAAGCAGATCAGTGGTTGCCAGGAGCTGCAAGTGAAGAGAGGGTATTGATGCAAAGTGAGATGAGGGAGCTTTTGGGGGTAATAGAAATGTCCCATGTTTTGATTATGGTGATGGTTATACAACTGGACACACTTGTCAAAATGCCATTGTATTTATTGAACACTTAAATTGATGGATTTTATTGTATGTAAATTATCCCTCAAAAAAACTTTTTTAAAAAAAGCGTGAATACAAATCGTCTGAGAATCGTGTTAAAATGTACCTTCCTGGGCCCTATTCCCAGACAATCTGACTTGGAAGGTCTGGAATGAGGCCTGGTAATCTAACTTTTTAATAAGTGCTGATTTTTTTTTTTTTTTTGCGGTACGCGGGCCTCTCACTGCTGTGGCCTCTCCGGACGCGCAGGCTCAGTGGCCATGGCTCACGGGCTCAGCCGCTCCACGGCATGTGGGATCTTCCCGGACCGGGGCACGAACCCGTGTCCCCTGCATTGGCAGGCAGACTCTCAACCACTGCGCCACCAGGGAAGCCCAATGTGCTGATTTTGAATAAAAAGAAATGTCATAAAAAAGAGAAATGGGGTGGGGGACGCTATACATTTTTATAAAATGTGAATAAGAAAAAATATCAGAAGGAAATCCTTTAAAATGCCTGGATACCTAGATGGGATTATGAATTTTTTTTTCTCTTCTCTCTTTTAAGTTTCAAAAAATATTACATTTTATTGGGGGAAAAAAGCAGCCCCCTCTCCCCCACATTTTTGATAGAAACAGGATAATCTAAACACTTTCTTAAAGAGACCCTGAACCCCGCTGCCCCACCTCCATCATCCTCAGGCCCCGCCCCTCTCCTACCCTCCTGAGTCTCCTCAGCCTGGTCCATCTCCAGTCTGGTCAGCAGGTTCACAAACCACTAGAAAGATCGCTAGTCTCGGTTGATCCAGATGAAATCCACCTATGG
>NW_021146592.1:0-13251 GCF_002837175.3 Physeter macrocephalus
AAGTCCCCACCTGGGAAGGTGCCCTGTGACCCGGACATTCTCCACAGTAAAGAGCATTTCCCGTTTGAAGATGCACGACCCCATGCAAACGGCCTCCTCCTAATCTGAGCCACATCAAGTAAAGCGCTTACAGCAAATTCAGGGAGATTTTTTTCGAGGTTTTCTTCGCCTCCGTCCAAAATCGTAGCTAGAGAGGTACGAAGCACTCTAGAGAACACCTCCAACTGCTGGCAGGCCGTGGACACGCTGGTGATCTCCCCTTGGTATCCTGCATCGGAAATAAGCTGCGACACGGAAGTAAGCCAAACACAGCGCTGACGAGCCGTGGCCCCGCGCCCACAGGAAGGTGGCCGCTGGCCGAGCCTGGGGTGAGGAGGGACGGGCACTGGTCGCAGGTCTCAAACTTCTGCTCGGGTCCCCACTTCACCACTAACTAGGCTAGTGGTCCCAGTCAAACCCCCCACCCTTGATTCTTCGTGTGCGAGACGGAGGAGATGGACCAGGCGCTCTCAGAGGCTCCTCTCCGAACACAAGGCTCTCTGTATGTACCAGGTTCCTGCCAAATCCTAAAACACAGTCCACGTCGATCCCAAAACATACAAAGTCTATGCTTTCCTTTCTCGATGTTTATGACTTACTAAAGTGAACCAACGAAAACCTTACAAAAAAAGCACGTAGGATCTTTTCAAAGGACACAGACCAACAATGAACCAAGTCAAAATCACCCTCATTCATAAATACTTTCATCTTTTCTCAGACTCTAGGACTCTTCCTACCTTAACAGTGAAGTTCAGCATCAAACAGTCTGGGTGGGCTTCAGCCAGTTTGTAGAAAAGGTCTCTCCACGTGGTATGTGCAATCATTTGTTCAAGCCAAGCGGGGGTCTGACAACAAACAAACAAACAGCAAGGTAAGAGACCTAGCTTTTGCCTAAGTAAGGTTATGTCATGTCAGCAGGCACAGGAAGAGCCCCTTGTCTCCTAGCTTTGGCCGCAGTCCTCTACACAGGAAGAAGCAGGCCCCGGGCTGCTGAGACCACTTGGTGGCCGGGCAGCCGAGCCCGAGCCCCGAACGCCCCCACAGCGTGTGGAAGCTCCAGCCCCTCCCGAGGGGGCACTGAAAGGCGCCTCCTGGGGCGTCTGAGGCTAGGGGCCGCATCACACGCACCGACTTGTGGTGCGCTGGCTGCACGCCCTCAGCAGAGAGAGGCAGGCGGTCTCGTCCGTCACCACATGCAGCGGCCACGAAAATGTGTCCCCTGCTCTCTGGCTGTGCGACTGACGGACCCGGGGCGGCCCCGAGTCCACCTCACACCCAGCGCCCGGCGCCGTGAGTGCGCGAAATCTCCCTGCTCCAAGTAGAGCATTTAACAGGACATTCGGACTCTATGCAAGTTCGGTCTCACCCTGATTTCAGCCCCCGACTCTTATATGACTGACACAACACGCCACACTCCAGCGTGCAGGTGGAATCAGCAAAAGACTCTAGGAGCTGGAATTACAAAAGGGAAAAAGGTTCCTCACCTCTCCCTCTTCAGTAAAGATAGAATCTGCTTTGCGGGGGTCGAAATGTTTGATCAATAAACTCTTCAGATGATTTTCCACAGTTTCCTGAACCTGCACTGGTTCAACACCTGAAAGAAAATGAAAGCCACGAGATGGAAAATGGCAATCTCTCAATTCACTTTGTTATTTTAGAAAAAGTAGACAGATCAAAAGTTTACATGCAAATCAAATATCACAGAACTGCTCTGACCACTTAGGATCTGGGGGCCTCTCATGAAAATTAGTATTACTCATATTCGATGGTAAGACCCAAAAAGGAGTCCAGGGCAAAACACACAAGCATGCTTGTTTACGTGGAAAGGAGAGTGACATCTTCGAAGCCTCGCTAGGAACAAGGACAAATTGCCAAAATGGAAAAACACCCCCCTCTCCCCCATGGAAGAACAGAGCAGATGGCAGCCAAGGGGACACTCGTGTGTAATCACCGTAACAGCAGGGAGTCAACTCGTTTACCGGCAGCACCTACTCCACGATGTCATCTGTACTCAGCACAGAGGATTTACAGTAAGGCTCTACTTGGATCATATTAGCTAAAAGCCATAATCAGGCCCAGTCCTAAATTAGCCATCATTTCTGCTTGCTATAACAGACCTCTTAAAAATGATACACTGTATAATCCTCTACTTCTACAACATGGCAGGGAAAACAGCTCAATGAGAATCACATTTGCAGGTTATCTGTAAACCTCAATTATTGAATCAAAGATAAAAATCAAGCCGATGAAAATGGATAAGAAGTTCAGTTCTTACCGACAGAGGTCTTAAAAACCAGGAAAACAAACAAACAAACAAAAAGAACCAGGAAAACAAAGAAGGCCTTTCCAGTTTATCAGCATGGTAATGACCCAGCGGTCTACTGTAAAGGTCAGGGTGGGGAAGAGCCAGGACCCAGCCCCCCAAAGCACCTGTCTGAATGAGCCACTCGGCCAGCAGGTTGACGGTCTGGGCCACAGCAGTGTAGTTCTCTGACAAGAGCTGGATAACGTTCTCCGGAGACCCTCCCGCCTGAAAATACCTAGAAAAGAGTAACAAACAAGCTGTGACACTCCAATGGGCGTAGACGGACATGGGGATGGACAGCTGCAGCAGGGTGGGGAGGAAGACAGGTTACTCAGGCTTTTAAAGTGGGGGGATCCCTAGAGGCCTTCCATTCCCGTACCACATTCTTCTGAATTTCACGTATCAAATTTCACGTATCATCTTTTGGGTCTATTACACAACTTTCTCCTCCCAGTGCAAACAACCTTACCTCTTCAGAGTGTTAAAGATGGAGGGTTCCATTATATAATCCCGGGTAGAAAATTTGTGTAGGCATTCTTGCTGGACCTCGGCATCATCTTCTCCCTCTCCATAATCATCCTCCTGCTGTTGGCAAAAAGAGCCAGGCTATTCTTCATTACTACAAATATCCTGCAATCTCACCTTAAACCCGTATAACGCTGTCCATGTCAAAAGTGTTCCACGGACTTCCCTGGTGGCGCAGTGGTTAAGAATCTGCCTGCCAATGCAGGGGACATGGGTTCGAGCCCTGGTCCGGGAAGATCCCACATGCCGCGGAGCAACTAAGCCCGTGCGCCACAACTACTGAGCCTGCGCTCTAGAGCCCGCGAGCCACAAGTACTGAGCCCACGTGCCACAACTACTGAAGCCCATGCTCCACAACAAGAGAAGCCACCGCAACGAGAAACCCGTGCACCGCAACGAAGAGTAGCCCCCACTAGCCGCAACTAGAGAAAGCCCACGCACAGCAACAAAGACCCAATGCAGCCAAAAATTAATTAATTAATTTTTTTAAAAAGTTCAACGTATGTCATTTCATTTGACTTTCACGACAATCTCATGAAGTACGCTGGACAAGTGATGAGTGGCTAAGAAAATGGAATCCAGAATCATACCAAGTGAGATTGTACTGCAGCTCCACGCTGGCAAACTCGTGTACGCGGTCATACAAGTTACCGCATCTCATACAAGACACCTCACCTGGGCATCCACTTCTCTTCTACTGAACAAAGACAACAATAGGACCTACTCCCATTTGGCTGCTGTGAGGATTCCAGGAGCTAATTTTTGGAAGAGCCAAGCATAGCACCTGACATTCAGTATGAGTTCAGTAGATGTTAGCTACTCTTATTGTCTTCACTATTACTATTTTATATGTGCCATGCATGGAAGGCTTTCCAACAAAGACTGATGAAGCGATTCTTGAAGGCATAAGCCATCCATTTGCTGTCAGAAAGTGAAGCTCACTGGCTTGCCTCAAATCAGCAGGCCTACCTGGATACTCAAATCAGCAGGCCTACCTGGATACTCAAATCAGCAGGCCTACCTGGATACTAGTCCCTGTTCTACACGGCAGCAACCTTAGGCAAGTCGCTGAATCTAAGGGCAAAACAGGACGATGATGTGATGACAATGGACTGAATGACCCCAAGGTCTGTCCAGCTTTAACGCTGTTACCAACAAGCAGATGCTTTTTGTGGTATGCGGGCCTCCCTCTGCTGTGGCCTCTCCCGTTGCGGAGCACAGGCTCCGGACGCGCAGGCTCAGCGGCCATGGCTCACGGGCCCAGCCGCTCCGCGGCATGTGGGATCCTCCCGGACCGGGGCGCGAACCCGGTTCCCCTGCATCGGCAGGCGGACGCGCAACCACTGCGCCACCAGGGAAGCCCACAAGCAGATGCTTTTTGAACACTCACTATACTGAGCACTATACTTCTCACCAGGAAACCTAAGAAACTGTAAGACAAGAGATGGCTTTTTCTGCTGAAGGAGTTTACAAACTAGTAACTGCCCCTAACAGAATGGGTAAGAGCTAGGCCAGAGATCAGCAAACTATGGCCCAGGGCCAAATCCATCCTCCTTTTGTCTTTGTAAATAAAGCTTTATTGGAACACAGCCACACAGCCCCCCTTTTAAAAACATAGTCTATGCCTGCTTCCCCCCTATAAAATGGGCAGAGTGGAGCCGTGACAGAGACCTGCAGAGCCAACAATATTTAGTATCTGGCCCTTTCCAGAAAAGCTTGCCCAGCCCTGATCCAGACTTACATCCTGAAAGCAGTGCTCTGGGAACAGAAGGAACATGACTCCCTCCCTATGGAGACTGGCGAGTCTTCTCTCAGACCTTATTTCAGTGGGAGCCTCGAGCAAGACCGGTGAAGGAAGGCCGGCCTTTGCCCCAAGAGGCATCCTTGGGTGTCTGGATTCTCGGGCTTCGACCCTGGGCACCCACCTTTTCCACTACACCTTCTCCTGGGTCATGCCACTTCCCTGCTCATAAATCGAGAATTTAGCCTAGATCTCTCTCTCTCAAGCTCTAGACTCGAGTACTCAACTGTCTATTCTCACTTCCATTCGCATGTCCCACTAGTACAGCAAACTCATTAGATTCCAAACTACCTCCTCTTTTCCCTCTAAACAGATCTGCTTCCTACAACCCATGTTTTCGTAAAGGACTCCATCATCTCTACCTGTTACCTTAAACTCACAAACCTAGAAGAGGTCTTCAATTTCTGCTCCCACGTCCTGTCCAAAGAAGTTCTCTCTCCCACGTGTCTAACCAACTTGGCCCTTCCTTCCCTGTCACCCTCTGCCCTCCCTTATTTTGGGCACGCTCGCAGTTGCAATGGTCCCCCAGTGGCGTGGTCTCATTCCTTCCTTTCGGTCACCTTTCACACTGATGCCAGCATGACCTTAATAAGCCACCAACCTGATGTCTCTCTCTTGCTTAAAGTTCCCTATCTCCCTCAGAAAAGACATCCAGGCTCCAGCAGGACTTCAGCCTTCCACTCGCCTGCCTCCAGTGTCAGCGCTCGGCACTCCCCACCGGCAAGCCGCAGCCGGACTAAGCTATCTGCATCTCAGTACCCCTTAGCTTCTGTCGTCTGGACTGAATGTCACAGCAGCCTCCTTACATGTCTTCCTGCCTCCCCCAAATCCACCCACCATGGGGTTAGGTGAACAGAATTTGGGTCACAGAAACTGATCTTCCACTGTCTCAAAATCCAGCTCGTGCCACCCTTCCTGTCACCTTGCTTGACTTTCTATCCTCCATGAAGTCAGAGTTAGAATGAACATGAAATGAACATCTAGTCCACCCCTCATCAGTGAGAGCCTATCAGGGTCAGTGGGCCAAATCGGGATCATGCTTAAAGTTCCCCAAACGTGAGACTCCCCAGCCTCCTGTCGGTGGGCGTCTAGGCCTGGCTCTGCCATCCCTAACTGCTTAAGCAAAGGCGAACAACTGGAGTGCTCAGTTTATAAAACGAAGGCACTGGACTAGGCAGCCCTTAGATATGCCCTAGTTGTAACGCGCTGTGACCGGAAGGCTTTGGTGGTCCGGCGGTTTGCTGGAGTGGAGATGGAGACAAAGGACCTAAGTGGGATCCCCATTCCTTCATGTATGAGTTTCATGACCTTGGGCAGGTCACTAGGTCCTCCCGTCTCACTTTCTTCATTTACAAAATGAGCGGAGTTAACACCCAACTCAGTATCTTGAGAGTGGAATGAGATAATGCATGAAAGCACCTAGCCAGCACAGATTTTCAATTAGCTAAGTCTGACTCTATCTCTCACTCTAAGCTTCCAACACCCTGGAATGATCCAACACGTGACGCTTAGAGTGTCACTCCCTGCCCCCAACTCTTGAACAAGTCATGCTTTTCAGCAGCTCTCAAAGGCCCTTCAGAACCCACTGCTTCCACCAGGCAACTAACCACACAGGCCTCCTTTCAGCTCCTGGAACACAGTGCCCACCTTTGCATCCCTGTACCCCGGCTTCAATGCCCTCAGTGCCCCGCCAGCCCCTTTCAACCGGGCACACCCCACTCCAGGCTTTCTTCCTTCAAAATATCCCTTCGGTATGTCCCCAAAACAGCTAACCTTGACTCTCGTTAAAAGGCAGGTTCCTAGGCTCCCCTCCAGACCAACTCCTCCCAGGCCCCAGGGGAGGGGCCTGGGAAGCTGGGTTTCAAACATCACTGCGGGTGGGTCTTCAGATGAGAATCAGGTTGGGGTCCCCTGGCCGAGCGACAGCGCCCAGTTCCGACTGTGCAACCCCTGGCTTCAGGGGAGAAGGTTCTGAGCCTCCCTCAGCTTCCACAGCAAACCCTTGAAGGTCGAGGATGGACGATCCTTTCCTCCTCACTCAGGCCAAGGACTGATTACATCAGCCAGAGCGCCCAAGAGTATGGTTTACAAACAGTAAAGCACATGTGGGAAAGTCCAAGTTCCACTTTTCCCCCTCATGATGCTGAGATGGATTGTTTTAAAGATCATGACTACTTTTCACACTGTGTGTCTGGGCCCAATCCTCCACCTTCGACGTGGTGTCTGACCCTCCCGGGGGAGGGCTAGGAAGTCCCGGGACCCGGCCCCGGGTGGTCGGAAGGTCAGCTCGGGTCACGACTGGGAGGCGGTGCCCCTGCGGCCGGAGCCCGTCACTGGGGCATTCCGGATCCTAGCCACGCATCCCAGTCCCGTGCCCCCCGAGACGCCGCGCGCCCGGGGGATGGTCGCGCGGCGGGAGGGGGCGGGGCGGGCTGTGCTTGGACCACGCGGCGGGGGCGGGGCCGGCCCGCCGGCGACGGAGACCAACAGTCCTCGTCGGAGGCGCCCGGTGCCCCCCTCACCTGGCCGCCGTCCGCCTCGTCGCCCCACTCGGCCGCGCTCCCGAAGTAGTCCTCGTCCATGATGGCGCCCGGCGCGGACGCCGCCATCCTCTCCCGCGAGCGCGCGCGCGCGAGCACGGCGCATGCGCACGGCGGACGGGCGAGCGCACGCGCGGCCCCGCGGCCCCGCCCCCTGCGGACGCGCGCCTCATCCCAGGCGGGAAGCGCAGGGCCGGGGCGGAGGGGCGGGGCCGGCGCAGAGGGGTGGGGCGCAGAGGGCAGCCTACACGCGGCGGAGGGAACCACCCGTACCGATCCAGGAGCGCAACCTGTTTGGGCACCAGGGATATTGGATCGGGACAGAAGTTTGGAACTAGACTCACACGTGGCCTGGCTTCCGGTGCCAGCTCCGGGTCTTTTTCACTGGGAATTTTGGTCCTCTTAGCATCAGTTTCCTCATCTGACACCTGGGCGCAAGGACAGGGCCAACTTATTGGGCACAGGGTTTATGATATCACTTATATGTGGAATCTAAAATAATGATACAAATGAACTTATTTACGAAAAAACAATAGACTCACAGACATGGAAAACAAACTTATGGTTACCAAAAGAGAAGGGGGAGGAATAAATTAGGAGTTGGGATTAACAGATACACACCACTGTATATAAAATAGATAACCAACAAGGACCTACTACTGTACAGCACAGGGAACTATATTCAATATCTTGTAATAACCCATAATGGAAAAGAATCTGAAAAAGTATATATATATATTCTGGATCTGAAAAAGAATATATATGTATATACAGATATAGATATATAGAGCACAGCCACCACTTACAGAGGGCTCATCAGCACTGTGCTTTCATGCATTCCTTCTTTCCTCATCTGACTACTGTTTATTGCGTGCCCCTAAGTGCCTGGCACTATGCTACTCCTGGAGCTCATTGGTGAACAAATCGGACATCACCCTCGCCCTGGGGGAGCCTGTATTCACCTGAGGGAACAAACAAATGAGACAATAACAGAGCGTGACAAGTGCTGGTTGGTACTCTGTGATAATAGGAGAGCCCAACTTTGTCAATCTGTAAGAAACTTATATTGGAGCTGAGAGTCATATGGCAAAAGGAGCGAAGCAAGCTGGACCAAGGAGAGAGCACTAGGAGAGCAGAGCTGCCGGACAGAGGCTGGTCGTGTGTCCTTGGAACCCAGAGGCCACTGAGACTGGCACCTGGCAGGCCAGCAAGAAGCCCGGATGAAGTGGGAGAGGTAGGCTCGGGGAGATGGTGGAGGGGAGTTGGGCTTTTCACTGACGACTCTTTGGAAAGATGTAATGCATTAACGTATGTAGAGCACCAAGCGTGGAGCTTGCACACAGTAGGTGCTCAGTAACTATTAGTCATTATGATGAGGATGAGGGAACTTGGAGTTGGGAATGCAAGTTAAGAGGCCTCAGTGAGAGTTAACGGGGGCCAGGAAGGGGCTGGGGCGGCTGCTGCGAGATTGAGGTTAGGTCCTGAGGAGGCAGCAGACTTGGGGATGGCTTAAGGAGTCAGCCCGGGAAGACGTTCCTGAGACTTGCAGCCTGTGTGCCAGGGGTGGAGCACCACGGAGACGGAGAGCCCAGGGGGCGGGCTGGTTTCTGCACGGGACCCTAATGAGTTGGATAATGAGTTCAGATTGGGTCGTGCTGATTGGAGGTGCCGCGGGAACACCCATGCCTGGATGTCTTGCAGGTGTCCAGAGGTGGGAGTCCACGGCTCTGCATTAAGTGACTCGGTTCCAGCTTCTATTCACGAGATTAAAGTGTATTAAGTTAATGAGTGTCCCTGCTGTTGGCTTGTTTCAGGGTTCTTTTTCATTTGCTTTCGGAAAATGTTGCAAAGAATGGATGGCTGTTAAACTCCCACCACTTTTCCTCTTGGAATTTTTTTTTAACAGTACCTGAATTGAAAGCAGGCAAATTCATGTATGTATAACTAATTGCTTCTATGGAATCGGGGATTATTTAACTCACCTCTCTCTCAACCAAAAAGTTACTTATTAAATGGATTAACAAACAACCCCTAGTGAAAGCATTACATTCCGTCTGTAAGTAGCAATGATTGAGAATAACTGAGTCTATAGGTCTTGCCTCCTGAGATATGGTTGACCTGTTGTTTTTGAAAAGCCTCATCTAAAATGTCCAAATTAACCTGCATTACTGAAAACAAGGACTCTAAAGTCTTTTAAGATATTTTCCTATTTCAGAAAAATTCTGGTGGAGAATTTCCTTGGAAAAGAGAAGTTGGTTTCACTTAATCCATTCAAGAAATGTTTACTGGGTGCCCACTCGGGGTTATGGGCTGTAAACCATAGACGCTGTTTATCTAGGGCTAATGGCAGAAAAGAGAAAAGAAATGTCGTCTCTGATGATAGGGAAAGTGCGGAGAGGAGAGGGCTTGACCTCAAAGACAGAGGTCAAGGGAAGCCTTTCTAGGGAAATGATGTTTAATCTGAGGCTTCAGACTTGAACCTGGAGGACAACGACAATACAAAGAGGGCACAGTAGAAAAAATCCAAGATGACAGTGAAAGAAAATGACTGGAGAGCAAAGATGAAATGGGGAGAGAGAGACAGAGAGACAGAGAGCCAAGCAGGAACCATATGGCCTAGAAACTTACAAGTGGTTTGGACTTTATCCCCCGGGGTAATGGGTAGCCGTTGAAAGCTTCTAAATACAAGAGTGACATGTCAGACGTAGGGTCTTCATAAGGTCATTCTGGCCGCCATAGAGAAAGGGTTTGAAGGGTGCAAAGTAGAGGTTGGGAGACCAGTTAGGATGCTGTGGATGAGACATCCAGGTGGGACTTGATGGTAACTGAGATTGAGGCAGGCGTGGGGATGGAGTGAGTACATCTGGGAGAGGCTTGGAGGCTGGACAGATAGAGTCTGAAGGGTCTTATCCGGTGAGTGTATAATAAACACCCCAATATTTAAATTCCTCATCTTCTAGTCGTGCTTCAGCCCGCTCCTCTCTGTCTTCCGTCTCCTTCATGCCACTGAACTACACTTGCCAATGTCAACCTTTCTTTTGTACCCAAAGAACACCGCTGGGTCTTCAGTCTGTTTGATCTGTCCAGAGTAAATGCACAGGCAGCTCTGGCCTTCCTGAAACACTGTCCTTCCTCGGCATCCGCAGCCCCACGCTTTCCTGGTTTTCCTCCTCCTTGCTCAGCTGTTCTGTCTCAGACTTCTTCCCCTCTTGTCCCTCTACTTGTTCTCTAGACACTGCAGAGCCTCGGGACTCAGGCCTGGACTCTTCCCTTCCCACTCTCTCCCTAGGGGATCTCGTTCACCCCCATCTTTGAAGCCATCTCTATGCTGAGAACTCAAGTTTGTACCTGCAGCCCTCGTGTCTGCTCTCATCTCCGGACTCGTGCATCTACCGACCCAGCTGCCCCTTGACCTCACCATTAGGCTTCTCCATGGGCATCCCGACATCTCCATTAGCACCCCAAATGTGGTGCTTCTGCCTTCTTCCCCTCTCAGGAAATGGGGCCACCAGCTCCAGTTACCAATACCAAACACCTGCAAGTCACCCTTAACTTCTTTCCCCTCTCCCATCCAATCCAAAGGCAAATCCTGTATCAGTCCCACTTTGAAAACACACCTCACATCTCTCCACTTCTCCCCATCTCCACTGCCACCGTCTTGGTCCAGGTTTCCACTAACTCTCACCTAGACACTGCAGGAGCCTTTCTCAGTCTATTTTCCAAACATCCACAGAGTTTTTTCTTTTTTAATTTTGCTGAATCACTTTATCATAAAGGAAAAAAAATCCAAAGATTGCAAAACTCCCCTATTCGGGGGCTATAATTTGTATCCTTATGATGCAAGTAAAATGAACAAATACTTAGTGAACTTCTAGATGCAAGGTTACATACCACAGAGGGAGCAAGGTGACCAAGGTGACTATGACCCATGCCATCAAGAAGCTGAAAATCCACTAAGGAGAGAGATCATTTAAATATGAAGGTGAAAATGACATTTGCTGTGACAGACGTGCTGGTAAAGTTTTCCTGAAATTCAGAAAAGGAAGAATTTTTTTTTAATGTTCATATTTTACTTTTTAATTAAAAAAATTTTATTTTATATTGGGTAGAGTTGATTTACAATATTGTGTTAGTTTCAGGTGCACAGCAAAGTGATTCAGTTATACATATACATACATCTATGCTTTTTCAGATTCTCTTCCCATATAGGTTATTACAGAATATTGAGTAGGGTTCCCTGTGCTATACGCTAGGTCCTTGTTGACTATCTATTTCATGTATAGTAGTGTGTATATGTTAATCCCAAACTCCTAATTTATCCCTCCCCACCTCTTCCCCTTTGGTAACCATAAGTTTGTTTTCTATGTCGGTGAGTCTGTTTCTGTTTTGTGAATAAGTTCATTTGTATCATTTTTTTAGATTCCACATATAAGTGATATCATAACGACATTTTATTTTATTTCTTTGTGTTTTTTTTTCCCCTCCTGCCCATTTTATTTCATTTCTGACTGAGATGGTTAGGCACTGTTTCTTGGGAGAAATGCTTTTGAGCAGATACTAAAGGGGTAGGCAGAATTTGAGAACGTTGAGATTAGAGGGAAGGGCATTTGAAGGGGAAGGACCAAGAGGGAAGGTGTGAGAAGTAAGGAATGGCTCCGTTTGGTTGATCCTAGGAAAGAGAAAAGGGCCGTGGGAGAGAAGGATGGGAAATAGGGTGAGATCGTGGAATGCCTTGAATTACATGCTGAAGCGTTGAACCTCCCTCCTGTGGGGTATAGGCAACGCAGAACTATGATGGTTTTTGAGCAGGAGTATGCCATGAACAAACTTTAATCTGATGAGAATGATCTGGCAATGGTGCGTACAACGATTTAGAGGGTATACAGTTTTCATCCCTTAACTTCCTTTCTGCTTCTCCAAAGTGACTCACTGGCCACCACAAAGTTTTTGAATACTCCTGTCTTCAAGAGGTGGAGCTTAGTTTTCCCTCTTCTTGAGTGTGGGCTGAACGTAGCTATTTCATTCTAATGAATGGAATAAAGCAGGGACAGGGTGAGACTTCACAGAGTGGGTCACAAAAGGACACTGTGACTTCCATCTTGGTCACACTATCACTTGGGTCACTTGCTTTGGAGGAAGACCGACACCAAGGTGTGGGCAGACCTATGGAGAGAACCACGTGGTGAAGAACTAAGGCATCCTACACCAGCCAAGAAAGTGAACTTGGAAGTGTGTCTTCCCCTCCCATTCAAACCCCAGCTGACATCTTGACTGCAGCCTTGCGAGAGACCTTGAATCAGAAACACCAAGCTATGCTGCTTCCCAATTTCTGACCTATAGAAACAATGAGATAATAAATGTGTGTCGCTTTAAGCCAATAAATTTGGGGTAATTTCTTATGAAGCAAAAATTAATGAATACAAGTATCCAGAGTGATCTTTTAAAATCAGATTATGTCCCTCCTCTATTTGATACCCCTCAGCAGCTTCCCTTTCACCTGAAAGAAAAACAAACCATTTTCTCACATCTGGCATGACGACAGAGCGGGATCAACAAATCCTGTCCCCCAAAGCTGGACAAAACTGTCAAAAATAGCCACTGCAGCCTTGTGCAAACCGACCAAAGGCATTCAACAAACTGAGAAGCATTTCTTAATGAACAATTACCAAGCTTCAGGTAAGAACAGCATGAATCTCTGACATTTTTGCTCATGTATGCTCCTGTGCTTGAAAGCAACAAGGGGAATACGACTCACGACTGACTTCTCATCAGAAATAATGGAGACCAAAGGCAGCAGAATAACATACTTAAAATGCTGAAATAAAACACACTGTCAAGCAAGAATTCTCAGTCTAGCAAATATAAAAAATGAAGGTGAAATAAATGCATTTTCAGATAAACAAAGACTGAAAGAATTTGTTGCTAGCAGACCTGCCTTACGAGAAATATTTTTTTTTTTTTTTTTTTTTTTTTTTGCGGTACGCGGGCCTCTCACTGTTGTGGCCTCTCCCGTTGCGGAGCACAGGCTCCGGACGCGCAGG